>NW_015388527.1:23331-80554 GCF_001527695.2 Protobothrops mucrosquamatus
AGTAGGAAGCCTTCTTGTTTTTCCAACTCCTTGCAAATCCTATCAACCGTATTAACCATTAAGTAAGCTCAGTCCACACTAGGCAAGTTTTACATTCCCATTTATTCCTTCTCCCCCCACAACAGTTTAGAATTTCTCTGAATCTTTTGCAACACACCACTTCTTTTTAAGTTATGCTTCTTTAAGGTTTGTAACTTAGAAAAGGAGCTGCTTCTTAGTTTCTGGGCTAAAATGTAATATGCAAACCCAATGGATGGATATTAGTCAATCCTGAAAACATTTAACCGAAAATGGTGCATTGTTTAAAAAAATGGAAGGGGATGATAATTTGAAAATGTGTAATTTGTGATTTTAATGAGCTGCCATCATGTAGAATGTCACAGATGATTTGAAGTATTTCCTGCTACTCTTCAAATGCTGATAACTAGCTACAGGCAGAGAAACTAAATAACTTTGCCTTTGGCCTGCTGACAGGTGCTCCATCATTTGAAAAGTTTCATATTCTTCCAGTCGTAAAACTTGGTCCCATTTAAGCTACCAGTGAACTATTTGTGCTGTTTCTTCTTTCAAAGCAGTGTGGATGCACTCTACTGCAAAGGGCAGGCCTCATTCAACCTCCTCTTTTGCTTCGGGTCATCTCAGTCACAAATTTAGATAGTGTTTTCCACTCTGCCCATGCTAGAGAAAATCTTCACCTGCTGAATTTGTATGTATTCTGCTATTATCGGAAGCAAAGGAGACATAGGGGCACTGAGCCTGTCTGAAAACTGCCCAAGACCTTTCCCAGCCTTTCCTTTCAGGTGTTCTATGGAGTCCTGTTAGAATCTCAAGAATCCAAACTTTCATTTAAAAATATTGTACCTAGAGCTCATGGTTGTCATGGTTTCCGAAGAAGAAATTGTCTAGTGTCAACTGTGGTTTCCATAAACACTACTCAGGATTCATGCTGACCCTTCTTTCTTGTTTCAAACCGGCGAGCATAATTGGAACAATGTATAGCTCTTTCAGAGTTTCTCCCTTGATGAGTGTAGTCAGACACAAAACATCCACTTATCAGAAGGCTTCCTGTGAAGTTGCTTCCTGTTAATCCGTTCAGTTTCCTGGAAGTTTTGATCTTTTTTTTCCTGTACAGTTGAATACACTTTTGGTCAGAGCACTGAACTTTTACCACTTTCTTGTTCCAGTTTCTAAAATCATGTATGCCTTCTTCCCATTTGATTCTTATTTTTTTAATTAAAAAGAAAAAGAAAACTATATATTTTTTTAAAAATATCAGATGGAATAGGGAGTCTGGCAGCGATCAAGGAATTTGTTGATAGGCTTGCTGGTCCCAGGAGATTCACACTGCAACTGTAAATGAACAATAAAAGAGGAGTGATGCATATAGTTTTCCTGAAGTTCTATAGCTGATACAAAGAACCAGATTGGTATAATAGTGAAGGGTAGAAACTGGGAGACTATGAATTCTAGTCCCTCCTTACTTACAAGACTAGTTGGGTGACCTTGGGCCAGTTACTCTTTCTCAGTCTTAAGAACAAGGATGAAATGGCAAGCCAATTCTGAAAAACCTTGCCATGAAAACTATAGGGATTTGTCTGGCAGGAACTAGGAGTCAAAAACTGACTTGAATTCACTCACACATAAACTCACATTTGGAAACAGGACATTAAGTAAGCTGGATCATTGCTTTGATTAAGCAGGACAGATATTGTGTATTTATAACACTTGTAAAATCTTTAAATGTTTGGATTATTTTCCCCATTGTTGTTCTTGTTTTTTTCCTGTTGCTATTGATGCTTTCTAGCTGTTTCTCTCTAACCTTGCGTGATCTGAATATGCTTTACTTCCATCAGGGCACATATTGGTGTGTTTACATTTCTGTTAACTGTTGTGTGATGGATTGGAACATGAGCAGGGTGACTTATTTCATGTCTATGGTGTCACGTACACTTGTACTTGCATGGGCAGAGATCAATGGGCAAATTATATAATTGCCCTCCCAGAGTCTTTAGATCCTGAGTTAGACCCTGTACTGTATACCATTTTTAACTTAAGCATTTTTGCTGCCGATTGTGATTGCAAATGCAACTCTTGACACATTGATTTAAATGCTTTCATTATTTTCCCCACTCTAAAATGAGACAAACCATGACAAAGAGGTTAATTGCAACTCAATAGACCTATGCTAATGTTTTAAGAAGAGAGTAAGTCACGACTGGCTTTTTGGCAAAGCAAATCTGCTAATAATAAGGCAATAAGACAAAACCTGTATCAGCCTTGAAATAGCAAAGCAATCTTTAAGGCACTGCCTTAGAATAGAGAGAAACTGAAGTCCGCACTTCCCAATGAGGAGATGCTGAAAATACTCCAAAAAAAGGAATGGAGGTCACAATCTTTGGAAGAGATCAAATTATTTTGGCCATGTAGCCAAGGATAGCTCAAGATAATCTGTCACCTGAATCAGGTCACGCTCCTTGTGGTCCCACTTTCTTGTAGGCATAATTATAGTATTCCCATTTACTTCTGGCCTTCAGGCCTCTGAACATCTTTTAAGGGACCTTTTAGAGCAGCAGAAGAATTTGAAACATATAGAATCACTGCTGCTCCAGAGGTTGGAAGCATTGGCTCAATTCCCCACTTATCTCAATCTGTTTCATTGGGCCATGGAAGGGCCGGTCTTATCTTTTGCATGACAAAATATAGTTTATGTAAAATGTTATGTTTCAGCTTCCATCTTGCAGCCTTAGCTTATTATAAAGAGAAATGAGAATCTTCTGTACTCATCCATCACTACTAATCAGGTTGCCAAAGATTTTCAGCAACATCTGGGTATCTGTTGGTTCTTCACCTCTGTTTTAGAGTGTCTTAGAATGAGCGCCACAAATTTGCTTCTCTTCTGTACAAAAATGCTGCACTGTGTTTTGCTCAGATTTCCAGCTGCCAACCTCACTTAATGCTGCCCATTATTAGAAAGCTGGTTGTTTGATTCATGACTCCAAAGGAGAGAGTTTGATGTCCAAAGCAAACACAAAACTGTTTTATAGCTCAAAGTGATGTTTTTTTATTTGCAGGTTGTTTACCCTGATGGTGTTTCTGTGTGTGTGTGNTTTCTGAATTTGAATTCAGAGTGCCTCTGCTTCTTAAATTTTTGATCTATCTAATCTCTTCCCACTCTCCCTTTTGTATTTTCATTAGCTAAAAGAGGAAGAGAATATTTATTTTGTTACATTTATTTGGCACCTATCTTGCTGTAGGGCTACTCTAGGTGGCTTACAATAACAAAAAGGAAGAAAAATGAAAGGCATGTAAACAGAACAGAAGTAAAATAATAAAAAAATAAAATAAACAATGACTAATTCACAATGAGAATAAATACAGGGAGGTGGTATATAGTACAGGTAGTCTTTGACTTACAACTTACAAAAGTTTGAAGTTACAATGGCACTGAAAAAAGTGACCTATGACAATTTTTCATATTTATGACTGTTGTAGCATTCCCATGGTCACATGATCAAAATTCAGATGCTTGGCAACTGACTCACATTTAGGACCGTTGCGGTGTCCCGGGGTCATGGGATCACCTTTTGCAACCTTCTGACAAACAAATTCAATGGGAAAACCAGATTCATCTAACAACCATGTTACTAATTTAACAACTGCAGTGATTCACTTAACAACTGTGGCAAGAAAGGTTATAAAATGGGGCAAAATTCACTTAACAAATATTTCACTTAGCAACAAAAATTTTGGGCTCAGTTGTGGTTGTAAGTCGAGGACTAACTGTGTGCTCAAGGAGCTCTGGAAGGGGAAAATATAGACTGAGAAAATTGAACACTTACTTTCTCAGATACAGGTCTGGCTCAATTTGGGTTGCTTCTCTTCCCACCCATACTACCATTTCTGTATAAACATGGACGATCCAATGTCAGGCATTGGTCTTGTTGTAAGGGCTCCAGATTAGGTAGATGAAGAAAGGAAGGCCAAAGAGATACAGTAGATGTAGTCAGAATAATACACATGGTGTACAATCAATAATACTCTGTCCCAACTGACAAGATGCATGATCTGATGCACGACTTTGCTACAAGGGCTTTTTATGATTGGCTTGTTTTGAGAATTAATCAAAAGGGTTATGCTGAAGCTTACCAAAAGCAAATGCCACAGTCTTTCCTGAGCTTCTGAACATCCTTGAGGAAAAGTTAGTTTTTTTAGGGGTGAGCGGTTCAATTCAACATTGCTTCAGTTCATCAACAGCCAGACTGAACTGATTCAGTTTAGATTATCGAATTAATTAGGAAAAAGTTTAGATTATCGAATTAATTAGGAAAAAGTGGCAATTCAATTAGCTATCAGACTAAACTTTTGAGTCAAGTATTCTCACTGTGCATATCATATTTTCTAAAGCTCCTGAAATTTACTTTCTCCATTGTGTGTTTTAGTTTGTTTAGAATACCAGAATTTCTGGATTTTTGTTTGAAAAAATATTGCCATATATGATCCAATGCTTTCTCATGTAATATTTGTTTATATACACTGTTTTGAAACTAATTTTAAAGGGAAATTTATTTAATACTTTTTAGTCTCCTGATTTCAAATCTGAATGTGATTTCACTTCCTGGAACCCTTAAAATGTACATTCTCAAAATAGTCTAAACTCACTTACCAGTCCTGGATAAATACAAATAATGTCTAGCTTGCTTAACTTAATTGGAGTCCTTGCTATTTCCAAGATTTCATATTATACAGACCAGGAAGTCAATTATATCTTCCCCATGTATTATCCTTTCCTGTTTAGATTTTTAAATGACTCAGTTGGGATACTCCATAAGTGGGGACCATGTATGTGGTAGATCTATGTCCATGGATCTTTCCATGGATACAGGTGTAACTTGGAAAACCCTTTTCCCAAAGCTTCATTCCATCCTAACTTCCTTTGTATAGCTGTCAATGTGAAAGATTAAAATTACTTTGGAAGAAGGAAAATAATTTATAAAAAGTTCACAATATTTTGTTTCAGTTACACCTGAGCATCTCTGTTTTTTCTTCAACAGATTTCTTCAACATTTTCCTGACTCCTCTTTGCATCCATAAACTATGTGTGCAGTGTCATTGAAAAGGCATTCTATTTTGGAACAGTCAGATATAATCTTAATCTAGTGAAAAATCAGTGTTGAGGAAAAAGCAACACCACAAACTGACCCTAGAATTTATTGTCTATTATAGCGTGTGATCCAATAAATAGGAGTAAGAGGGAAATTCAAAATGCTGAAATCATTCTTGGGTTGCTGTTGCTTTTTGTCTTCTAACTGATTAGCTTTACTGCCTCGACATTATCAAGCCATCTGATAATTTTTCTGATCTGAAAGCCTGAGATTATTGTCTAGAAAAAGGATATAATTTCAGAGCTGTCTGATTATCAGAAAACAGTAGATGGTTCCCGAAGCACTGAACTAAATAAAAGGAAACCGACTGGTTTTCTTTGTGCTAGATTAAAGCTTTTCTAACTTTTTGTTCATAGTTCATAAACAGGATATTCAGATAAGCAACCAATGGAAGGGCATGTCTTATGTTCTCCCTAGCTCCTGAGAGTAATGGAACAGCTAGCCATCTTGAGTGGTGGTTGCTCCGTCACTGGAGGTTTCCATGGAAAGGCTGGATTGCCATTTGTCCTGGATGGTGTGTTCTGGACATAGGGTCGAAATATAAGAACTCCCAGATCTCTTCCAACCTTAGGATTCTATGTTAAAGTTTGGGAGTCAGGATGACATAATGGCAAATTGCTCTATCAAATTTTGTCATGCACAGTATTTTACTTTCATTAGCCTAAATCAGGGGTAGGCAACCTTGGCTCTTTTATGACTCGTGGACTTCAACTCCCAGAATTCCCGAGCCAGCTTAGCTGGCTCGGGAATTCTGGGAGTTGAAGTCCACGAGTCATAAAAGAGCCAAGGTTGCCTACCCCTGGCCTAAATGAACAAGAAAGGCTGGAAACATAGTCCTTCCCTCCATGTCCTGTTAAACCACTGCACAAGAAATGAATTCCAGAATGGCTCATTGATTTGAAAGAGTGTATAAATGAGCACAATTGGGTTCTGACTGGAATAAGGAGGGGAGAGAGAGAGAGGGGAAGATTTTCCCTTCAAGGCTAGGATGAGTCCATGCTTCTGCATTTGCTAGTCAAAACGAGGTCAAATTGATGCCACCTTCTGAGCATCTTACCACAAAAGGTCGGGAACAACAATTTTGAGCAGCTAAAATGTTAAATGAGGGAACTTTTTTTTTTCTTGAACATATTAACTGTGCCAACAGCTCTGTACCACTGAGATGGAAGAGCCTTGGGGCTAACAGCTGCTATTCAATAGCATCTGAACAGAGGAAGAACCCCTTAGTGTAGTGTTCTGAGTGTGGAGAACAGAATATCCTTCAACGGTGTCCAATTTTTATTGGCTGAATGGGTTAGTTTGCTTAATTAAACTAGTTTGAATTTTTCAACAAAGATGTATACTATTAATTAGACTGTATATTGTATGTTTAAATATGTTTCTAACAAGATTAAAAACAATAAAAATATAAGAAAAAAAGTTGAAAAGTCGTAACAAAGAAAGAAAAGAGAGAAAAAGAAAGGAAAGGCCGAAAGGGAAAGGAAAGAAAAAAAAGATTATAAGGAAGTGGCTTCCAATTTTTTGGACAGCAGTTATAAATGCATTTACATTGTACCCTCTCTAAGGTTACCTTATAATTTTCTCCTTCTGTAAACTACCCCTTTTAATATTCAAATCTACAAATCAGAAATCAATTCTTTTTCTCCAACAAGAAGTCCATAAGGGGCTTCCAACCACTAATACATGTAATATTTGAATCTTTCTTTAAGCAAACAAGTTGATTTTGCCATCTCTACTAGTTCCATCATCTTCATCAACAATTCCCCCATTGTGAGTATGTCAGTCTTTCCATTTTTGTGCATATAATAGTCTCACAATAGTGATCATATATAAACATAGTCCTTTGGGGCTCTTTTCTAGTTGTCTGTCATTAGTCCCCAAGATAATAGTTCTGTTTTCAGTTGAATCTTAGTCTTTAACATTTGTTTGAATCAATGTAAGTATTTGAACCCAAGATTTTCTGGTTGTTTTTTTTTAGAAGTTTAGACATGATAAAATGACCCTTCATGTTGCCCACTTTTCCAGCATAAATTTGAAGTACACGTACACATTCTGGATAATTTTTTTGGGAGTCATATACCAATGTTACGTACTTTTGTAGAAATTCTTTTTTAAGTTATAAGAATTAAGAATTTCAGTCCTTTCAACCACTTTTTCCACTGTTCCAACAATACGTTATGTCAAAATTCTTAGCCTATTTTATCATACATTCTTTCACTTGTTCATCCTCCATTTTACATTTCAGCAAGGATTTATAAGTTTTGGCAATTGCATGTTTATCATTTGCACATAATTTGTCTTCAAAATTCTGTCCTTTGTTGTTCAATTCCAAATGTCCTGTTATCTGCCTTGAATCTTTCTATTATTTCCATTATACAAAACCAATGAAAATTAAATCCCTCTGCAGCCAATTGTTCTCTTGATTTCATCTTATATTCACCATACTCTTGTTCTAACAACTTAAATTGTTAACCATTACCTACTTTTTTATTAAATACTTTTCTTCTTTCATTTTTATTTCATCTAACATTGCTTGTGTTTTCTCTTTCTTTTTTTTTGAGCTTGCTATTATGCTGTATAAAATGTCTGCTTATAAAAGCTTTACTTGCATCCTAAACCATTCTTATATCTATGTCTGTATTAAGATTATTCTCAAAAATTATTTCAAGTTCTTTTTGCAATCTTTCATTTCTATTTCTTTCTGCAACAATCTTCCATTTAATCTCCATAAGGAACAAGGTGGACCTGCAATAAAATGTTGTAGCATATTTTCATCTCTCAATAAGACGATTCTGCAGGATCTGTCCAGCCAACTGTATTTGGTCTAGTAGTTTAAGCACCGGGCTAGAAACTAGGAGGCTGTGAATTATAGTCCTGTCTTAGTCATGAGACCTTGAGCCAGTCACTCTCTCTCAGCCCAACACACCTCACAGGGTTGTTGTTGTTGTGGAGAAAATAGGAGAAGGAAAAAGTATTAGGTATGTTTGCCACTTTGAGTTATTTATAAAAATAATAGAGGCAGGATTTAAAAAAAACTTAAACATAAATGTTTGCTAGCATGCCATGTCATTTCTCTCAACATACTTCTCAGTGTCAGTATACTTAGACTTTCTCCATTCTCGTTGAGGCTTGGAGATAAATATAGAGATACAGTATATTCTCTCACTCCTTTATTCACCGACTCATTTGCTTACTCAGGCACTTTCACACATACACCTTTATTGAAAACTTTAGGGTTTCCCTGAGTGTGCTGATGTCTCTCACTTGTTTCTCCATGTCCCATTTTTCACTAATAATCATCATGATTATTTTAGTGGGTCATGTCCAAAAATTCTACTTTTTATTCCACAAGTCAATATGAGTCAACATGCTGACACCAGCTGAAATTTCATTTTCCATTAAGCTATAAAGAATGGTTTAAAACCACAGTGATTAGGTTCATGCATTGCACAAAGCTAAAATCAGACATGACATATAGGTTCAGTATATAAGCTCATCCAAAATACAATGCACACAGATATGGGAGGAAAAAGATATGCAGGATATACAGCTCTATTCAGTGCACTACAGTATTATCTATTATGCTTTACCTGCCTATTATTATATGTACTTGGTTTAATTACACATCAGTTATATAATTCATCTGCTGGTTTCATCTTTGTCTAATAAAAATTTGGCAGTAATGCTTGCAAACACTGTTGTTACTTATCTTCAATACCAAGTGGATACTTTTCATGTTGAAAATGGATGTTGAGATCTATTAGAAGCATTGCTACATTGATAGCTGCAGACTTAGTGCAGCATTTTTCATGCAGATACATAATAGGAATTGTTTTCTTCAATATGTCAACTTAAACAGAAACATTGCCTAAGCACTGAAAGATTAAAGAAAAGGGGCAATATGAAGGCCTATTCTGTCATTCCATATACAAACAGCACAAAGTAAAATGTTAAAAGCTTTAATCTGATCACTACCCAGATTAATGATCTAAACTTCTGGGAATAAATCTTGTCTGACCAACCGACCATCTGTCATCAAAAATTCAAAATAGCTGACTAAGCCGAGATAATTCAGACAAATGGAGGAGTCATAGACAGCATACAGTATTGTGCTAGAATTACGGGTTATCTTCTTGTTCCTGAAATGCAAGGCTGATTTGAGAAAAGGAGGTATTTCTACATGAAGATCTTATAACTGTATTTTACATCAAATCTACTGTTATGTGTTCTACTTGGGGCTGACCTTGAAGAGCATTCAGAAGCTTTAGCACATCTAGAATGCAGCGGCATCCACAGTTTTGGATACACCACTGTACCCCCACGTAGCACTGCTGTTATGTGAACTGGATAGGCTTCCATTAAGTTTCTGGGTGCAATTCAAGGTGTTTAAAACCCTATGTGGCATGGCCTCCTTTCCCCAGTAATTTCTATCTACTCACCAGATCTGGCAAAATGTGCATGCTCCAAGCACCATCAATAAAATAGTGACATTTTGCCGCCGATCCTTGGAATCATGCCTTCTCTTTCACAGTACCTGCCTTATAGGACAGCCTGCCTCCTGAATGATAGACAACCTTACTTTACTGGCCTCATTGGCCTTTTGCAAAGCTGTGAAGACCTGGCTGTTCCCCCAGGTGTTGAGGTTGGGAAGTTACCATGGGGCTCTGGTATGGGTGTACATGATTGGTAGTTTTGTGGCTTTATTGAGTCACAGTATGATTTTATTTGTTTTTATTTTAGTGTAATGGAATTCTTTGTTTTTATCTTGTACACCACCTAAAATTTCTTGGATAGATGGGTTTTGTATACTTTGGATGGATGGACGGACCGACAGACAGGTAGATAGAAATCACCCACTGAATGGCTTATATTGTCCCAGAAGCTAATTTTGCACTGTTATTGAGCTAGGACACTTTTCCAACTTTAAGATCCTCTATCTGAAAAGTAAATCTTAGTGCTTAACACTCTTTTGATGTTCTCCCAATAACAACACATGATATAATTTAAAAGAAACCAATTGTTTTAACCTTTATTTTGTCTTCCAAGTCCAGCTAATACTTGATGATGGAGAATATTATTGTATTACTTAAATATTTAAGTATTTAGGCCTGTGTTCATCTCAGCCTTTTGTATGTAGGTACCAAAGTATTGTTGCCTCCTCTAATACCTGGGACAACTTTCTAAAGCCTTGTAAAATTAAAGTTACATTTGAATTACTCTTGACACCAGATATTTTCATGGCACTTTAACAATGTTTTCTTTACAACAATACAGAAATAATTTGCTATTGTCTTCTTCCAGAGAGTATTCCCCCCCCAATCTTCCCAGTATATGCTATAGCCTGGATATTTCCTGATGATCTATCGTCTAAACACTGCCCAATGACCCTATTTGGCTTTTTTTAAAAATCAGTGAAAAGTGTCCTTGGTATACCACTATTTGGACTTAACACTTTGTAAATAATACCCCAAATTCTATGAATTCTAGAGTTCAGTCAAGAAAAATGTCTGTATAGAAAGAAGTCTGATTGGGATGGATTGATGAACCACTATTTAATGTTATAGAAACATGCTTTGAGGAAACCTCTTTAGAGCTTCCCCTCTACTCAACTCTGGTGCAAATACTAGAAGATTAGGAGTATTTGCTTTCATTTCAACAATGATAATATACAGTGAATAAAAATTGCAGGATTAGGAGAGATAGCAGATGAAACCAAAACTGGGGGTGGGGGGTGAAACATGAACATTTGAGATGTAAGGAGACCTTTTTGTTAGCAAAAGTAAAGAGGACTTAAAAGAGTTCATTATGAACACAAACATGGGAAGATTTGTGTTAATTATTAAGAAGACAATCAACTTGCATGGTTCCTGCACTTACAGTCAAAGCTGAAGAAGTGAAGAGGGCAGAGAGTTTTATATTCTTGAGCTCTAGAATACATAAAAGTGGAGAAGCAGAGATGAGATGATCCTACATAATAGTCAATGACAAATTATATAAGATAATGATGGATTAGATCAGAATTGTAAAGATAGTGGACTTTCCAGAAGTAATGTACAGCAGTGGGAGCTGGACACTAACAAAAATCAAGAGAAAAAAGATAGATGATAGTGAATTATGGATGCAGAGATAGCAAATTGCAGGAAGAATCAATCAATTAGTGCTGAACTAAATAAAGGCAGATTGCTCCCCAAAGTTGATGATCAGCAAGGAAAAACTCACATTTTGGGGCATGTGATTGACTAGAAAAACATATTATTGACTAGAAAAAAATATCATATTTGGCAAAGTTGGAAAAAATAGAACATAGAATAACAGAGTTGGAAAGGATCTTGGAGGTAGCCCAACCCCCTGCTCGAGCAGGAGACCCTATACCATTTCTGACAAATGGCTGTCCAGTCTCTTTTTGAAAGCCTCTAGTGATGGAGCACCCACAACTTCTGGAGGAGCACCCACAACTTCTGGAGGCAAGCCATTCCATTGGTTGATTGTTTTCACTGTTAGGAAATTTCTCCTTAGTTCTAGCTTGCTTCTCTCCTTGGATAGTTTCCATCCATTGTTTCTTGTCTTGCTTTCTGATGCTTTGGAAGACAATGGAAAAGGTGGCTGGATTAGATCAAAAAGACTATGGAATGTCCTTGGAATGGTTACTGCTGGAGATAGGTGAAAGTGATAAGCATCTGTATTCAGTCAAGGCTGAACATGATGGGGCTTAACTAACTTGATCCACTGATACAGTTGTATGTTTATATTTTATGCCTGCAGTTTTGAGGATTTTTTTTTAAAAGTGTTATTTTTATTATACTAACTCCTATTTAGTGAGAATAATTTTGGACTGTTACATATGTTATATATAAAATGAAGAAAAATGTTGGATATATTGTCACAAACTACTATTCATGTATACACACATTCAACTAGTTCTGCATTTCAATAATACCAAATTGTTCAGAGCCAAATTTGAACAATATATCTTTTGTCACTTCACAAATATTTTAATCATCACCAAATGGTAACTGTAATTGACTATTATAGCCCTAAATATTCTGTGTTGAACTGCATGAATAACATCTGAATAACATCGTCAACATTGAAAACTGTTATGCTTTTTTGTTCCTAAATGATAGGTGAGTCATGGTTATTCATGGCCCAAAACATTTTTTCCCCTCAGGCTGGACAAAGTTTGCCCGTTTGACGCGAGCTTTGACAAACAGCCGGAGTGTTCTGCAGCAGCTAACTCCCATGAACAAAGCTGAAGTGATCCATAAGCACTCTCGGTTAGCTGAAGTAAGTGTTTATTGACGCATAAAAGGAAAGTGTTACCTTTTATGATTGTGGGATCTAGTACCATGTAAACACCCTAGAAAAGATATTGTGGTACAAAGAGCTTAAGGAAGGAGACAATGAAAGGTTGGGGAGAATGGAACAGGAACATCATAGTAATACTCATGTTGTCCTGAACTATCATTAATTCATTTGGTTTATATAGCCACCCGTCTCACAGAGGTTATTCTGGGCAGCTTGCAAGAATTAAAACATTGAATAACTCTCCATATATAATCCCTGACATTCAAGGACAGACAATAAAAATACAAAAATAAAAGCTTCTAACTACCTAATCCAAATGCCTGGGGAAATAGCAAATTGGATTTTCAAAATTGGGGTCATCTGAAACTCTAGGTTGATAGTGTTCCACAGGGCAAGGGCTATCACTGAGAAGGCACAACTCTTAGATCCAATAATACAATATTTTTTTATAGCTGGCCCCTAGAGCATGCCCTCTCTACTAAATCTGTTGGATAAGTAGAAACAGTTGGAGGAAGGCAGCCACACAAGTAGCCTGACCCCAGGTGATGGAGAGCTTTTTAAGTGATGAGTGGCACCTTGAATTGTACTGGCAAGCCTACTGTGAACCAGTGTAAATCACAGAGTAGTGGTGTTGCATGGGTGTAATGAAGAATTCCAAAAATTCTTCCAAATACTCATGCACCTCTGGAGTTGGGTATGAGTAAGTCTAGATTTTTTTCATTTTAATTCACCTATAATTTATTTTATCTGTTCTGAAGTGCATTGTTCTAATATCTATGTATCTTTCGTTGAAGGTTCTCCAGCTGGGTTCTGATATCCTTCCACAATATAAGCAAGAGGCCCCAAAGACTCCACCACATATAATTTTACACTACTGTGCTTTTAAGACCACTTGGGACTGGGTCATCTTAATTCTCACCTTCTACACAGCCATCATGGTTCCTTACAACGTTTCCTTCAAAACAAAGCAGAACAACATTGCTTGGTTGGTCCTGGATAGTGTGGTAGATGTTATTTTTCTGGTGGATATAGTTTTGAATTTTCATACCACCTTTGTTGGACCTGGTGGAGAGGTAATATCTGATCCCAAACTCATCAGGATGAATTACCTGAAAACCTGGTTTGTGATAGACCTCTTGTCATGTTTACCTTATGACATCATCAATGCCTTTGAGAATGTAGATGAGGTAAGCAATATCACTTTATTGTAATCTGTTTGATCATTCTTGTTATAGTTTTCTTAGATAATCAAATGTCACTTAAGAATGTTTAGCTTTGAGGAATGACATCTCATGGAAGATCTTATAGCACTCCAAGAATCTTATATCACAAAGAAGAAAACCATGTCTTGTTTTTTAATGTCTCACAAAGTAGCACATGAACTTAAATTGCAGCAAGAATGGCAGACAGCATTTCTTGGATTGGGGCATATTGGAATCTTGAAAACATGTGATTGATCCATTCAGAAAGTTGCTGCTGTGAGAAACATTCATATGGTTGCAGCCTTGGTCTTGATTTTTTTTGAACCCCACCCACACCCCACACCCCACACCCTATGCCCCTGTTACAGGCCCTCTTCTTTCCCTTGTAGCCATCTAGATACCTCTAAGAAACTCATAAGTGTGGCAGGAGTGCAGGAGTGCTCAGGAATCTCTGCAGCTCATTTTGAAAGGCAAATTACATGTGGTTCTGGGTGCAATGTGCATTTATTCCTAGCCTTATTCTCCATAACTTGGTACAATCCCCTTTAACAGCTTTTGGAGTCATTGGCCATCATGTTACATTTGTAAAGCTTCTCTATATTGATTCTTGTCCTACCCTTAGAGCTATGAAAAATAAATCCACACTCCCATGTGAGAGCCCTTAAAGTATCTGAAAACTTTTTTTTATTGTAAACCATCCAGAGTCATTTAGAAGATATGTGCAGTGTAGAAATTTGATAGATGATACATAGACAGACAGATCAATAAAACTGCTGTTGTATCTTTTCTTAGTTCTTGCTTTGTTAGGCTAAACATATCCAGTTTCAGTGTTTTTCATAAGATTTAGCCTCCAAACCCTTCATATCTCAATTACAAACCATTCTAAATAATTTGGTGTCATCTGCAAACACGACTTTGTAACTATTAACTCCTGATCAGAAACATCAAGTTTAGAAGCACAATCAGAGTTTAATAAATTGTTATTATGAAGCGGAACAACTTGCCTCCAGAAGTTGTGACTCTCCAACACTGGAAGTTTTTAAGAAGAGATTAGATAATCATTTGTCTGAAATGGTAGAGAGCTTCCTGCCTGAGCAGGGGGTCGGACTAGAAGACCTCCAAGGCCCCTTCCAACTCTGCTGTTCTGTTATTCTTAAAGTTGGTAGTACAGTCAGCCAGATGACTCTAGATTTGACATTTTTATTCACTTACTGAGTCCTTCCTAAGGACTTGCATTAGGCAGATGTTGTGGTTTGATGGTGTTAAAGGTATCATTGCAAGATGTAAGCTGTTCCAAGTAAAGCTCTCTTTTACAATTGACTGTTGTTGATTTTTTCAATGCTAGCAGTGCTCAATCGGTGCTCCAAATGCTTTAGGAATGCAACCAAGGCACCTATAACTATGGGCACTATCTTTGCTTTGTTTTGCCATGTATTTTCAGGCCTTTATATTTTGTGATTCTCTTCAGTTCTTTCCTTTTCTTCTGCTGTCTCCAGGACTGCAATGTCCATTACCCAGATTTTTTTTTATCTTTCTTATTGACAATTGTTAAGTCTGGAATGTTATGTGGCAGGTGCTTATCTGTTTGAATTCTAATGTCCCAGAGCAATTTAGCACCTTCATTTTCTATTACTTTGTCTATTTTGTGGTCCCAGCAATTCTTGTTGCATGCAAATGTATTTCTTGCAGATATTCCAATGCATCTATGTTGCTATTATGTCATGCTTTATATATTATTATTATTCCTCTTATTTTCATTTTCTATTTGTAGTCCAGTTGCTAATACCTAGGAGTTTTTATCTTTTTTCATATTGCTCACTCCTAGGAGCTTCTTATCCTAGCTACCAAGTTTTTAGGAATCACTGGGGAGGGACTTCTAATGAAGATTGCTATCAAAATCCATATAATTTGAAGCTGCCTTTTGCTGAACAGAAAGTTGTTAGATTAATTAATTAATTAATTCCAGTGGCCCCACTTGAAATACCTCGAGATTCATCATTGAAATTTGCTGGACAATTGCTAGATGTCAATGGCATGATTTTCATACACATAAAACATGCAAATATTCATTTCTACCTAATGATGCAGTGATGATTCCACTATGATTCCACACCATTATGCTGTTATTGCTCCTGGAGATAGCACCATTTATTTGTGTAAGTGTCCAGATCCACAAAATAGTAGATGCAGAGTTGTGTTCCAAGCCCTTCATTTTCTAAATTATATGTAAAAAAATGGAACTTTGATCTCCCATCCTCTTGCAGATTTTGACCTCTCCCCCTTCAGAAACTGTTGCTTGGAGGCTGAAATGTTTTTTCCTTCCCTTGGCAACAAAAAAAAATGTCCACCCCTTTATCAAATCCTTATCTAAGAATATAATTCCATGATCTATGCAGAGCTATTTCTCCTGCAAACCTCAAGGCTGCCTTCAACATATAAAAGAGATGAAAAGTACATTAAAATTTGAAAACTACATTTAAAATCATCCCATAATTGTCAAATTCTATTTTAAACTATTAGGAAAATAGTAGTTGAGAGCAGGCAAACATGAATCTAATTATTTAATACAAACCATTCAGCTGTCTAAAGCCCTGGATGAATTATTATGTTCTTGCTTCCAGAGAGGCATTTAATACATGAAGAAAAAGAAGTTAAGATTGTATGAAGAATGTGGATAGATAATTTCTCTTCTTTTGTAATGCTAAGATGAAATTGGTGAATTTTCTTACAAAGTACTTATTAATTAATTCAATTCATGTGCCAGAATGTGACGAGAATAGCCTCTGTCATGAAGGTCTTTAAATGGCAACATTGGATAAATCCGCTGACAACTAAGCCATTGTTTATATATGCCAGGGCTTGTATCCTGTGGTGTCGGACTACAGTACTATCAATCCTAGGCAACATGGCCAGTTAAATATCTGGAGATTGCCCAGTCATAACAAATCTAATTAATCAATCATGCTTTTTTCTATGGCCACCCCTACTACCAGGCTCCCATCCTTCTAGTCTTCTGGAAGGACATAAATATCTGGCTCCTAAAGCAGGTGCAGGTAGTCCTCATCTTACGACCACAATTTCTGACATCTGTTAAGTGAGTTTTACTCCATTTTACAACTTTTCTTGCCACAGTTTTTAGGTGAATCACTGCAGCTGATAAGTTGTTAAGTGAATCTGGCTTCACCATTGACTTTGTTTGTCAGAAGGTCACAAAAGGTGATCACAAGACCCTGAGACACAGCAAAAGTCAGAAATATGAACCAGTTGCCCGGCATCTGAATTTCAATCACATGATCATGGGGATGCTGCTAAGGTTGTAAACTGTGAAAAAGGGTCATAAGTCCCTTTTTGAATAAATTTTATTAGTTTTTATAGGGTTAGGAATGAGGTGGAATTGGGATTGGGGTTGGGATTTGGGTTAGGATTAGGGTTGGGGTTGGGGTTAGGGTTGGGGTTTTTCCAAATGACATTCTCAGTATTTAGGAAACATGTGTTTAACATGCTAAACATGTGTTTAACAAGAAATAATAAATAATAGTTAATTATCATAAACAATATGTTAATTAATCACTCGATAGTCTTCTTCTTACTAATATATATTCAAAGTTACATATCACAGTCCTTTCTCTCTAACTCATGTTTCTAGCCATTGATAGAAATTATCCCATGTTCTAAAATACACTGAGTCTTCTTTCTCTTTTATCTTTAAAGTCAATCTGTCCATTTCTGCACACTCTAAAATTTTCTTAATTAATACTTCAGTTGGTAAATTTTCATTTTTCCAATGTTGGGCAAATACAATTCTTGCTGCAGTTAGTACATGTAGAATTAAATATATACAATCTTTCTTATAATTTGCTCCTTTTATTCCTAACAAAAATAATTCTGGCTTAAAGTTTGTTTTTTATTCATTTTCTCCAACCATAAATGTATTTTTACCCAAAATCTTTTTGCTTTTGGGCATGTCCACCAGATATGATAGTAAGTACCTGGTCTTTGTTTGCATTTCCAACACTTGTTTGAAGTATTTTTAAACATTTTTGCTAATCTCACTGGTGTCATATGCCGTCTATAAAACATTTTATATAAGTTTTCTTTATATGCCATTGCTTTAGTTAATTTAACATGGCATAAGTTCCATTTTTCAGTGCCGTTGTAACTTTGAACAGTCACTAAATGAACTGTTGTAAGGACAACCTGTACTTAGGGCAGAGTGATAGGAGCCTATGGATCATTGCTGAGGCATCTCTGGGAAGAATATTGAAGCATACTTTTTTAAATTGCCGTTTTTTAAATAGTTTTTGGTTCAGCTGACCAGAGTTGTGTTCTAAGTGAGTGGCCACACAAATCCCTTAAATAAATAAATCATCATCATTGTCCTCTTAGAAATTTGTATGTTCAAAGATACTGTATATGTATATGTATGTGCACACATATACCCGCACAAAGCAAATAATTAGCCTATAAAATCTGATCGTGACAATGCCAGCTAAACCTTTAATAATCCTATCCTATGGATTAATTTCAAACACATTAACCTGATGCATGAAGACGTAGGAAGAGAGACAGCAAATGATAAGGAGCTTTCTCCTTTCTAAGCAAAGAACAATTTCCCAGTTGGCTTTAATTCACCTATTTTTTTTTTACAAAAATGTTCCGTTTTGTAATGTCCACTTATGGGGATCACTTAAAATCGGGTTAACAACAGTCACTCTCAACCAGGGCTATGGAAGTCTGACAAACTTCTTTAACCCTGCAGCTAACCAGTTTTCCTCTCACTAAAGCTGTACATTTTTTAAATTTCAAAGAAAGTGTCTGACTTTATACTATAACATCCAAAATTTGCATTAGTTTTGTGCAAAGCAAAACAATAATTTGCAAGAACTGTAGAGCGTTTGGCAAACTGTTCAAAAGAACTAGTGTATATAGACACCCACATGCCCAAAGCCAAAGGAAATTTAAATAGGCTTTTAAAAAGCAGAAAAGTGTGTGGGGAATCTACAGTTCAGTACTACACAGTAATCCATTTCTGTTGAGATGAATCAAGGAAATAGGGAGAAAGTTATCTCAAGAGCCAGTGTGTTGGAAGTTTATATATTGCAGCACTATAACACTATTTTGTAATCTTAAATAACAGTTTTTGGGTGTTCTCTGTAAATTACTTCAAATTTTGGGAAGATCATAAGCCTCCTCAGATTTTTGCTCCCTCTTTCTGAGACCTTGTGAAACCTTGTGTGAGAATGCCAAAATCTTTTGAAATTATGTGAATGTTTTGATATTCGCATGGACAAATTTGTGTGATTTTATATGAGATCACTGAAACACTATAGGATCACATGCGATTTTGGTGATCTTGCAAAAAAATTTTTTTTGTTTTTTGTTTATAATTTAATATTTTAAATCAAAAATATTTTACACCAAGCATGGAGGGGTGTAATTGATACATTTGGACATCATGTTGTCAAACTCTGTATTAGACTATATATAATCCAAAATACATTGCATCTCAAGAGAGTTAATCAAGGGGCTTCTATCTAATTATCTATTCTGTACAGCCACATCTCTTTCACTCACTATGTAATATTTTCCTCTTCATTGTTTCTCTCCCTTTCTGCAGGAAAGTAGAATCATTTCCTAATTTTTATTTATTTATCTGTCTGTCTGTCTGTCTGCCTGCCTACCTGCTTGCTTGCTTATTTGTTTATTATACTACTCTTCTACACCTGAGAATTCTCTGCCCAGTTTGTAGAAACATGATTCTATTCTTAAATAATCAGAATAAGGGCCAAATTCGAAAGCAAATGCTTAAATCTCTCCATATTGCAATTTGGAAAGGAAGGCTTGCTCGCCTTCACTGCCCTGCCACGAAGGCAGTGAAACAAGCCACAAGGAAAAGGTGCTGAATCCACAAACTTTGTTTCAAGAAGTTACAATTTGTCATCTCTCATCTTTAATATTCTAGCTGTATATAGATCTAATAACAAAGTAAACTTACCTTAAAAGATTATTGTAATATGAGTGCCATGTAATAGGTAGTCTCCAACTTAATGACCATAATTGGGATTAGAATTTCTGTTGCTAAACAAGGTGGTTAAATGACTTGCACCTGATTTTACAACCTTTTTTTGTGATGGTTCTTAAGTGAACTCCTACAGTTATTAAGCAAATTCACCTTCCCCCATTGATGCTGCTCATTGGAAACTGGCCAGGAAATGTGCAAATGTTAGTCACATTGACCCCAGAAGGCTGCAACCGTTGTAAATACATGCCAGTGGCCAAGCACCTGTATTTTGTTCAAGTGACTGTGGGGATGCTACAACAGTTGTAAGTGGTTATAAGTCACTTTTCAATGTTGGCAGAACTTGAAAAGTCATTAATTGAATGGTTGTAAGCCGAGGACTACCTATCTTTCTGCCTGTGAGTGTTGCTACCTCAGGGTATGACATGGATACTTGCAATTTAATAACTATTATCTAAAAAAGGTCAGATAAAATTGTTCAGTGATTAAATGGATACTGTACTTCCTGTTAGTATTTAATTGATAGAATAACCATAACTTAATCTTTTTATCTAAGTGTTAAAGTATTTTGCCTTTATTATCTGAAGCATTGGTTATACCAAATTTCAGACAGATTGCTGAAATGGTTTAAACATCTGCTGCTAATTAATTCATTTTGGTTTTTGCTTTCTTGAGAGCAGTTCTACAATTCAGTATTCAATTATTCTCTGGGTTTATTCATATGCAGAATTTTGAAGCCTAAGATAGAAGTTTGACTATACAGACTATAGAAAGTTTTACCCTTATTTACAATACAAAGATTTAGCATTATGTGGTCATATAATAATAATAGTAATAATAATAATAATAGTAAAGTTGGAAGGGACCTTGAAGGTCATCTAGTCCAACCCCCTGCTCAGGCAGGAAACCCTATACCATTTCGGACAAATGGCTGTCCAGTCTCTTCTTAAAAACTTCCAGTGTTGGAGCATTCACCGCTTCTGGAGGCAGGTTGTTCCACTGGTTAACTGTTCTAACTGTCAGGAAGTTTCTCCTTAGTTCTAGGTTGCTTCTCTCCTTGATTAGTTTCCACCCGTTGCTTCTTGTCCTGCCTTCAGGTGCTTTGGAGAATAGCTTGACTCCCTCTTCTTTGGGGCAGCCCCTGAGATACTGGAACACTGCTATCATGTCCCCCCTCGTCCTTCTCTTCGTTAAACTAGACATACCCAATTCCAGCAGCCGTTCCTTATATGCTTTAGCCTCCAGTCCCCTAATCATCTTTGTTGCTCTTCCTGAATGTTCCTGTCATTTAAGTTTTCCTTACTGAAATACCAAGTTGAGTATTAGTATCAGGTTCTGCATTATGCAATCCCTCAAAGAAGAACATTTTCAGCTGAAGAGCCAAGAATTTCCTAAAAGGACAATGCTTTGGGTGAGTTTGTCTTTCAATAGAGGTTATAAAATTCTATAATTATAACTTTTTCCCTCTTCAAAGGTTCTGCAGTTTGCTTTGGATAGTATCATCCAACTTCTCCTTGGCTGGAGAGGCAACAATAGATATCAATAACAGTACTGCTTTTATTAGTTTATTCTTTCACTTATTGTAATCCAGTTCTTCTCTGGAACATTACCATTCTGATTTCTGAACAGCAGTGAAAGGTGCTTCCTTCCTTTCTGTTGTTTCTCTTTCTGTTCAACAAGTCGCACCATTTAATTGCTATATTCCTCTTGAGAGAGGCATCGTCGTAGGTCTGTTTTATACCAGTTAAATCCTATTTTGCTTTTTTATACTGAGAGTTCATGCTCATTTTGTCTATCTCTCACACTGAGCATTGGTGTATAGACAATGAAGGGTCATGAACCTTGTGAGACAATGTTCTTTTTATTTTTCAGGTAGTGGTTTCAGCAATACTCTCACTTTCTGTAATGCAATAGCCATTATCCTGTACAATTTATCTTATACAATTATTATGTGCAGGATACTATAAAAAGACTGAAGGGGAGAAAGTCTTAACCAAAGAACCACCCATTCCAGGGCCTTCCAGGTTGCAAAAGAAAACTGAAAGGGAAAGGCAAATGAATATGACAGGTCAAAGGCTGGCTTTTTCTTCCATTCTAATGGTATGTTTGGGATTTTGGAGAACAAGATAGCTTGGTTACATAAGGAAGTCCACAAGTATTTTTAATGACAAAACAATCAAGCATTTGGGGCTTAAATACATTTATATCTATTCTGTAACAGTTTTCATGAGTGCTCACAATAAGAATTATAACAAATTAAAACATACAGAGTATATTAGCTCAGTAAACCATGTTAAACCAGATAATTACACATTACCTGGGTGAAATTTATTTAAATCTGATGCCATATGTAACAATTAAGTTCACAAGAGGTTTTTCACCCTCTGGAGAATAAAATTTCATAGCTGGGTGTTATCAACGGAAACATCCTTTCAACCCTAACACTTTGGTGTCACTTCCAGGACACCAAAATAGAGGTTGGAACCAAATGTTGTAGTTCAGGCAGAAAGTAGGAAATAGGCAATTATTTAATTATTTTGGTAATGGGATGGGGGGTGGGTTCAAAGTCACAATCAGATCTATGTAGAAGCTTGAAAATGGACTAAGAGCCAGAAAAATGAGAAAAACAGGAAGCATGATATGTCTTTATCAAGTACTCCCATATATGTTGTATGCTAGACTAAGTGAAGTCTCCATGTGGTCCTAAAAGACTATCTCAAGAACATCATGTTGCAGGAGCCCAAGTGGAATTTTATCAGAATATTGGAGCCAAGTGTCCCTATCCAAGAAAAGATATTGCCTGAAGTTGATAAAGTGTGTAGTGTGGCATGGACGTGTCTTGATCAGACCTCCATTAACAGCAGTGAATCAAGGGGCATACTAGATGAGGTACGATATAAGGATTGTATAAAGCATTTGAAGGGGGTTTGTGAACTGCTCCTCTGAACCTATTGCTCAGAGGTCGAAATGGGGACATTTATGGAAGACTCAATGTTTGTCAACCATCCCACTCAGTCACCTAGCAAAGAAAGACTCCTGGCCATTTGTACTGCCAAGAGTATACTTTACTGAAACTTAAATGGTATAAGTAGCATAAGCCGAATCTGTGGTTTCCCATGCACAAAACCCAAAGATCCTTCTTCCCTCACACACACACACCCTGGTTATCTGCAAATGTCCAATCAGACGCTTGTATATTGTTTAGGAAACAGCTGGTTCCCAGCTCTGCATATTGTTATTTGACCTTGGCTGACTGTAGCTTCTCAACTGGGCTTCAATCTCCTCCCCGCTTCTTCCTTACATTCCAATCTTTCCCTCTCTTCCCCCTTCCCCAATGCTAATGTCAGGCTGTCAGCTCATAAAGCTTGGATAGGTGAGATGCAGTCATGACAATGTCACTTCAAGACCCTTTCCAGTTCAGTGTGATGGATTATTCTGTGCAGGCCCACCCATCCTAAAAAGATGATGAAGGAGTCTTAAGGCAGCTGCACCAAAATTCTGAGAAGTCCAATCCACAGAATCCAAAAGGGTCTTCAAAAGTCTCCTTCCAAATGTTTGGCTCTGCTCCGTGACTTATCTTTTAAAGTGGACCATCAATTGCTCACCACGTGGAATATCAATCTCTTCTGTAAATGTCCTTTTTGTCTCATTTATGCTCTATTTAGTCCATAATTTGAAGAGTTAAATATATGCATTTGAAGGGTTGGCCAATTCCAGTCTGGAATCTGGGCAGACTAATATAGTCACTGTCTTTTTTACTAAGATAAGATTATATTTTTATTATTTATGAAATAGCTATGCTTCTGCATTAATAATTATAAAGCTCTGTTCTTTTTCTTCCCTGGTGATGCATTTACACTTTCTTGCATTTGTCCAAATGGGCTGCCTTATAGATGAATAATTATTTTCATGGCTTGAATTAGATAAGACAAATACATTTTCTGCTATCTCTTGTTGATTTGATGGATAAAGTCGTAGCTTGGTTCATTTCCTCAGTAGATGATGAAAGTGCAATGTTTCCTGTGTGCATTAGGACAAGCATTATAAATGGAAGCTAACACAATTAGCTTTGAAGTATTATCATTCACTGTAATTTACTGAAAAAATTGCTTTTCCTGAAGACTTTAAACAAGAAGTTTATCAGCACTGATCACAGGGTGCTGCAGAAAATAGAGATGAATTGGTGACAGTAATAATTGTATAACTAAAGTGTTATGCAATAAAACATGCCTCCTTTTTGACTTGCCACTTCTGCATTGTTAAAAAAAAAAAGAGGAGCAGCATTCCAGGAAGGTAATACAAAAGGGCAAGTATTTCCAGGAACTTTGCCTATGCAGTCTATCTTTTGATGCAAATTAGAAAGCATTACTGTAATTCAAAGTAAGCATGTCTGGTCTATCTCCACTCCAGACTTTAACTATTGATTCACAAGCTCAAGACCACTGTTATCTCAGCTTCTTATGTCTCTCTGTATCTTAAACTGATCTTTAAAAAACATGGGACTTTGATATTATCATGCCCAATATTGTATAGTGGCCACATGATTGTATTAGAACTCAGGTGAATCAAGTTTATTTTATTTATTTATTTATTTATTAAATTTATATACCGCCCTATCTCCCTTACGGGACTCAGGGCGGTGAACAGGCGATACTAAAAACCACGATAATAAATAAATAGTTTCTGTTCTAAAATCGAATTAAATAACAGGCCTGTTCTAAAAACATACCCATACAAAAAACCCCACTGAAACATAATCAAACTACGCCAGTTCATGTTTGTCCTCAGCTAAGGAAAATTAATGGATAACTTTGAGCCAGTCACTCTTTGCCTAAGTTGTTCTGAGAATAAAATACAAATTGACCCTTATGGAAGCTGTTTTTGATTCCTGGAGGAAAAAAACAGGAAATAAATCAAATACACACACATTAATAAAATAATTAATAGTGGAGAATCTTCTGACATCACTTCCAACAGAGGTCTCCTCGGTAAAATAGCATATGGATATTCTGTTCACTTAGTTATATGTGGCTTTCTTACCAAGCTTAACATTTAGCAGTAAAATATGGAAATTACTGATATAACATCATGTTGAAGGGAACAATGATGTACCTGTTGCTATTTCTACTTCTACACAATTTAGCAGAGGCAGATAGTGTGTCATATTGCCAAGGAAGACTAGCTGATTAGATGTCAGTGTCAATGACAACCATTGACATGGAATGAGTGATTTTTGTAGTGTCTTCAGACAACATTGCCTAAGATTATCTTCATTACCAGTGATTCTAGTTATAGGACTGGCCATGGAAGACAGGATCATAAGGATTCTGGTGATATAAATTTCATCACAAAGAATTTTATGCTTCACTTTTTCATAGCACTTCAAAATCAAGGCCAGAATAAATTGTTGGTTCTGGTCAGCCCCTGTAACCTGTGAGAATAAATGCTGTCTTTTGGTGGGAGAACTCCTAGGTGATTTGAATCCTGTCAAGAACATAAATGTCTGGCATCAACCTGAGGATAGAGATGATAGAAAAAATTGATTTTCCAAAGCACCAGAGGGCAAGACAAAAAACAATGGATGGAAACTAATCAAGGAGAGAAGCAACCTGGAATTACAGAAAACTTTCTGACAGTGAGGACAATTAACCAGTGGAACAGCTTGTCTTCAGACGTTATGAATGCTTCATCACTGGAGGTTTTTAAGAAGAGACTAGACAGTCACTTGTGTGAAATGGCATAGGATCTCCTGCTTGAGCAGGGGGTTGGACTAGAAGACCTCCAAGGTCCCTTCCAGCTCTATTCTGATTCTGATTCTGATTAATCGGTGCAACTCTCCAGACTTTTAGACTGGTATGTTCTACTTAATCATGAGGATGCTTAGAATAAAATATAAAATATACTTGGACCCAGAAGTATACTGACTACCTTTTTCTAACAGGGTCAACAGGATCCATAGTAACAAAGCAACATACCTTACACCAAAACTGACTTCATTTAACTTATTGCATTTAAAGGCAGTGAACATGTGTCCTTGTCAGGCAGCTGTTTTTCTTAGCTTGTTTTGGAGGTGCCAAGATTGAAACTGGTGCCTTCTTCTGTATGTAAAATAGGTGCTTTGTGGAGGTGAAAGAAGGCAACTGATAGTTCTTCTAGTACAATTCTCTGCTCATTTCAAAGTTCACTAGAGCACAATTAAACAGTGGAACAGCTTGCTTCCATAAGTTGTAAGTGCTCCATCACTGGAGATTTTCAATAAGAGATTGGAAAGCCATTTGTCCAGAATAGTATGAGGTGTCCGGCTTGAGCAGGGGGTTGGCCTTGAAGACCTCCAAGGTCCCTTCCAACCCTGTTTTCTATGTTCTGTGTTCTATCTCTGACAATTACTTCCCATAATTTCAACAAGCACACTGTTTTGGAGGGTGGGGGCAGGTGGAACTTCCTCAGTTTTACTTGATATATATACCTGCTCTCTCCTCTGCCTCTGATTATCCTGAGATTGGAACTCTTATTTTTTTAAATTCTAGAGCAGAGTTTGATAACAGAGACTCTTAGTTCAAAAGAAGCAAGTCTGCAATTTTTATTTAGCTCTTTTATCACTGGATGCACAAGAGGGCATAATCAAAGTATGGAAATATATTTTAAAGATGTGATATTATATACATTCTGAAATATGCCAGAAGTGAAGAAAAAATTTCATTAGTCTAGACTACTGTTTGGTAACACCCCTCCCCCCCAAAAAAAAAATCTATGAAAAATGAATGGAACTAGCCCAAGGACAAAATAAGTTTCCAGAGATTTTAGGGAGATAGAAGAATAAGTAAAAAAGTAAGGAATTTTGCTCAGGAAATAAAATAATCATTTTTCAGTTCAGTCTTAGAGGAATGCTGACAGCAAACATGCTGATTTGTAACATTTGTTTTTGCACACAACATGGAATTGATGGGAGGATCAGTGGGTAGAATAGCATAAAGTTTGTATCATTTCCAGGATGGTAATCAAAACACAGTCTCAGATATAAAAAAGGCGGCAGGGATTAATTTAAGTTTTAAAAAGCCTATAGAAATTTGATGAACGATAGAGGTGGCCCCTCAGAAAGTGACTGGATGAGATGTCCCAATGTATCTGTATTGTGAATAGGGTTTCCCCTTCTACCATTGGCTCTGCTTTCTGTACCCTAACTACCATTGGCTGAGTCATAAAGAGATGAATAAGATCAGGAAAAGAAAAACGGTTGAAGGTAAAAATGTAATAATTAAATAATTATTAAAATGTAGAAATGTAATAATTAAAAAGGAAAATGCTGAGAGAACCCTAAAGGAGAATGGGTCTAGGAAAGCAAAATAGAACATGACATGGGAAAACAACAAGATGAGACCCAAAGGTGATTTTTCAAGAGGCAACGGGACTTTCTTGATTTTCATTGAAGACGTTTCGCTTCTTATCCAAGAAGCTTCTTCAGTTCTGGATGAGAAGTGAAACATCTTCAAAGAAAAAACAAGGAAGTCCAGTTGCCTCTTGAAAAAGCACCTTTGGGACAACCATGACCTGGATGACTGAGAATCTCCATAGACAGCAAGATAGACAGATCAGTATCTGTGTTAAACTCAAAAAAGGAAGAAAGGAAATGCTTGAAGTGATAATAGCAATTGTTTACAAAGTGGTTTCAAATATATTATGAACTATTCACACATCTGCAGGTGTAACACAATAGAATATGTATTGTATTTAGGTTCAATAACTTGGACAGAAGTCTTTAAAAACAGGTGGGTTCATATAAAAGATGGCCATTTCTGCTCACTGCAATATGCCCTCCTTGAGTTTTACGGAATATTTTGACTACATCATTTATAGAAAAAAAAGTGTACAAGTTGTTTATATAATATTTCCTTTGAATACAGCTTGACTAGATTCTAAACCTAGCCTAATAATCTCATAAAGCCACATAGTTATTTTGGCACTGAATTGAAGTTACACAATTGTCTTCATTGGTATATTTTTAAATATCTTTTGTTTATTCTGATGATTTCTTATCAACATTCTGTTTGGCTTTTGTAGATCAAGCTATAGATGTAAATATATAGACTATAAACAGATGTCAACTGATCTTTTTCAGCTTTTCATACAGTAAAGGCTTCTAAGTGGATGACTTAAAGGTTAAGTAGTTTAGTCTTCTGTTCAGTTACAATTCATTATTGATCTGATTCTATTCTAGTGAAGTAGATGTTACCACTTAATGTGGCAGCCTGTTCCACTGGCTGATAACTGGTATTGTCCTGACATTTCTCCTGAGGACTAGTCTGAACCTCCTTTCCTGTATGTCTATGGAGATTCTCAATAATCTAAGTTACTTTGTCTTGGTCAAACCCCAGGATATTGTGTCCAGATCCAGGTATCACTATTCAAAATGAGTCACGATAAACTGTAGCAAGTTCAGGTGTGATAATATTTACCTCTTTAAGTTTGCAGATATTTTTGATTTATAAACTTGTTTTGGACTAGACAGTTGTTCAAACAGAGGACTTCTCTCTGTTAACCAGGACTCATGGCATTATGATCATCTCCTAATACTAAACCATTTCAGGATAAGTCAGTGACTAACCTCTTGTGAATAAAAGCCCTTCCTCCCAAGTGCTCTTTCTCAAACTCTAAACCAATGCATTAAGAAGACCAAGATAGATCAGGTTCATCTTAATTTTTCAGAGGGCTAAATTGTTTCAAATTGTCATGAACAATTTGGTTGCTGATCTAGGGTTTCTGTTCCCACACATCTGGAAGTTGTAGAAGACTGTTATGGATTAAATGGATTTTTTTTGCTACTCAACTCTTACTTTTTTTCTGAGACTAATAAACCTAGAGTACATTATTTTGAGAGATGGTAATTACTCATAGAAGTGATTGACAGTAGACTTGAATTTCAGTCTCTTAGATTCTGATCCACCCCTTAAACAAGAGGTCCCTAACTCCTGGTCCATGGACTGGTACCGGTCTGTGGCATTCCAGAAACCAGTCTATGCAAATAAGTGAAGGCCCATCCATGGGATGGAGGCAGCAGGCGAAACCACCCCACCTCTGGTCTGCAGAAAAACCTCTCTCCAGGGAACCGGTTCCTGATGCCCAAAAGGTTGGGGGACTTTGCCTTAACCATTATACTGCTCAGGTTTCTCTGCATTTGAAATAAATTGGTTTAGAATCAATTGTCTATACCAAGTCTTGTCCCTGAAAGTAAATTCTGACTGTGAATGAAAAGAATGTTTATTTTTAGCCAGGATGAAATTTGGTTTTTCAAAGCAAGAACAAAAACATTTTGCACCATAATTGGCTTTTATAAGCATGTAAGGTAAATGCAGAATCCAGGATCTTGAAAAGTACTCTGTGTACAAGGGCCAGGAATCCTCAAAGATATATACTGCTAACATTAACATAATAAGAGAAGGATTAAACAGCTCATAGCGGTTTTGGGACTAAGCTTTTTATAAGTAGCTCATCTTGAAATCAATCTCTTTCTCTCTCTCTCTGGGTTCATTTACTGGATTCATTCATTTAAAATTACATTTGGTTATACAGTTCTCACCAACATATGCTTTATGATGTGACTTACATTACATGATTTTCAATAATTATCTATAAGAAATCTTGTTAAAGGGGAGAAGCCAAGGATTCTCTTCTCAACAATCACCCATCAGGAACAGAGTATGCATATGCCCAATTTTTCTGAAGACAATTCTCTATTTGAAGGTATTGTCTATTTCAGGGGTAGATAACCAGGTGTTTCAGATGTTTTTGACTACACAATCCCTTGCCATTAGCCCTGGTGTTGGAAGTTGATAAGATGTGACATGTCAAACATCTGGAATGCACAATGTTGCCTACCCCTGCTCTATTTGAATAGCTCATTAATACATAAAAGAACTGAAGGGAGTAAGTAAGGAGAGTGAGGGCCTGATGTTTTCCATCAAATATTAGCACCAGGACAATAGAGTGAGCAGGAAGAATGCAAATTATCTGATCATAGTATTCAAGTCCTGTTTTTTTTTAAAAAAATTATAATAATTTCTAAAATGCCACCTTAACCTTTAGTATAGATAAATCTTATATAAGTTTGTGTCTTTTTGTCCACTTCATTGCTTCTGTGTTTCTGCCTTTTTTTCTTTTTAAATAAAAGGCCATCCTAATCTTAAATTCTCCTTACTGCAGTGACAGCTCCTTTTATGTACATTTCCTGATGAACTATCAGGATCCCTCATTAGGCAGGATACATCCTTGTGGACTCTAGTGGCTAAACCCCAATTTCAAATGTTATGACAAGAGATTTCAAAATGAGCATGATGCTGTTCAGAGCTTCCGCAAGAGTAAAACCTTCACATTCCATACTCCATAAGATTGTAAATTCTTCTGTTCCTGCACTGAATAAAGGTAAATATTCTGTAGTTCGATATTATAATTACTGAACATTTTGATTACACTGATTTAATAATGATGCATTATCATCATTAATGACAATTTAAACCTGGCAAGAAAAGAACAAATGCCTCATTGCCTTCTGTTAAATGAAATGTCTTTGGCTGCTGATTCATTTGCTGCTTTTGTTGGGGTGTTTCTCTATCGAGATGGGAAGATGCTAAATAGAAGAGTGAACAAACATCTATCCATTTATACATCCTCTCCAATACACACCCACCTCTTTAAATTAAGGATCCACAATTCCTACTTAATACCGCAATAATATCCACTACACATATGGACCTTGAAACTGAAATCAATAACATTCATGCAAACTCCCCCTTCTGTATTCATTCACAAGTGTTGGGTGTCATATGACTTGCGGCAAAGACTAATCAGCTATCACTAGCTGGACACAGGCTTGCCTTTTTATTTGCATAAACAGAAGATGGGTTACAGCTGTCAAAAACTTAAAAAGGAAATCAATGAAACGTTAATTACTCTTAGTGAATTTATACTTCACTAATGTTAGGACTATTTAAGAAAGAAGAACAGTTACTATATACTCTGGTTGAACGAATATAAGGGAAAGGAAGAAATGGATTTGGTGTAATTCTTTATGATAATAGTAAGGGTTTTTTTTAATCGTAGGAAGCAGTAGTGTAGCGCTACATGTTGTGACAGACTATGGACAAGAAGCAACACAACACAAAAAAGGGGGATGTATTTTATTTTATTTGGCTCTTGGTGTTGGTTGAGCTTGCTTTTTTTCTTGCATACATTTCATTAGCAGATGATAAGAAGAAAATCAAGAACCCCACAATTCAACCCTGACCTCCATGGATCACAATGGATTTTATTTTAGCAGGTTTTCTTTGTGCAATATAATGTACTCAGAATTTACACCATACATTTTAAACTGCTTAGTTTCTGTGAATGTAATATGAAGGTACAGAGGAAAGGGCAAACCTTCTAACATTTCAAAAAATGGCCTTTATCTACTACTGTATATGCCTAACCTCGGCACCAACTTTTAGAAAATGTGATTTTTACTTACTTGAGGCATCTTTATAACTTTTTTTTCCATAAAGAAACACCCTTCAAAGAGAGGGAGAAGCAAACCAGAAGTTTAATGACTCCTTCTGTGCACACCCCCACCTATTTTGTCGAAAAGAAAACAAGCTGCTTGGGAAAATGCAGCCAAATGGATGATAATGGTGATAAGCATTTTTAAATCAAATGTAGTGCATTTTGTTACAATAGTGTCTCAAAGTTTTGGTGCAAAATAGTAAGTCAGACTAGGTTGGTTCCACAGGGTGCAAGTTTCTGAAACCTTGTCAATCCAGGTAGCTAACAGAGTAAACAAAGATTTCTTTACAAGTTTGTACTTTGATGTGTAATACATGTATACATAAGTTGTTAGTAATTTGCAGCTTGTAGTATGGTTGATGTAGGTATTAATGTGTTGATTTGCAAGACTGTTTCTAGATTAAAGCTCCTGCAAAGAGTAGCATGTCCATCATTGGAATACCATTGGATTTTGCTTATGCTCATGGATACTGATCATATGAAAGAAAGAATAAGTTGTCAACGGTGGCATATTATTCTCCAAGGGTGATAAAGGAAGAACTAAGGATGGGTTTGGTAAGGCCACACTTGGAATACTGCATCCAGTTTTGGTCACCACGATGTAAAAAAGATGTTGAGACTCTAGAAAGAGTACATAGAAGAGCAACAAAGATGATTAGGGGACTGGAGGCTAAAACATTTAAGGAACGGTTGCTGGAATTGGGTATGTCTAGTTTAATGAAGAGAAGGACAAGAGGGGACATGATAGCAGTGTTCCAATATCTCAGGGGCTGCCACAAAGAGGAAGGAGTCAAGCTATTCTCCAAAGCACCTGAAGGCAGGACAAGAAGCAACGGATGGAAACTAATCAAGGAGAGAAGCAACCTAGAACTAAGGAGAAACTTCCTGACAGTTAGAACAATTAACCAGTGGAACAACCTGACTCCAGAAGCGGTGAATGCTCCAACACTGAAAGTTTTTAAGAAGAAACCAGACAGCCGTTTGTCCGAAATGGTATAGGGTTACCTGCCTGAGCAGAGGGTTGGACTTGATGACCTCCAAGGTCCCTTCCAACTTTATTATTATTATTATTATTATTATTATTATTATTATTATTATTATTATTATTATTATTATTATTATTATTATTATTATTGTTGTTGTTGTTGTTGTTGTTGTTGTTGTTGTTGTTATTATTATTATTATTATTATTATTATTATTATTATTATTATTATAAAATTGGGTAACATAATGAATAAATGTGAATCAGGAGAAAAAATATTCCATTAGATATTATATGAATGAATGAATGAGTGGAATGAGAAAAGAGGGTACACAGAAAAATGATTGGGCCATTCGGAAATCTAAGTATAAATGAGATTGGTGACTTCTTTCTAAGTATCCAAGGTGTGTTTCTAATTCAGTATGTGACTGAAGAATGTCTTTTTATGTATATGTAAGGAATGAACATACAGTAAATATAAAAGCATGATTGATTTGTCTATTTAGTGAAGGATTGTCAGCTCTTCAGGTAGGAAACCAAAATCAGGACTGCTAATACTATGTTTATTATAAGGTTACAGGAACAGAATCTTGTAAATCTGAAAAACCCACCTGCCTTGCTATTACTTTCCAGAGTACTAGGGAAGGTCCCTTCTGACACCCTTTTTCCATTTATGAGTTGACATAGCTCATGTCAGACCATTGTCCTGGCTGCAGTTCTTCCTCCAGTCTCCAAAGGTTATTCTAACAACCCATTACAAGAATATAAAGATGTTAAAGGAATTATAAATGTGGGATTGATCATATTTTGATAGAGTTGGGAATGGAATTTTGGAAAATATGGAATGGAAGAAAGCCAACATAAAATAAATTAGTGGGGAATTAGAATGAGTGCAGACTGTGAACTCTGAAAGGAAAGATAAATTTCACCCCAAAATGAAGGGAAATGGAAAAATAGAGATGAGGGTGTGGAATTTACTTTGAATAGAATGAAGACAGTTGCATTGCCAAGAGTCACAGAAAAGTATGGAGTTATACCTATGAAAATATGAAAATGTTTCTTTGGTGGAGTAATGAATAATAAGAGGCTATGGATGAGGGAAAAAAAGTATATTGGAGAATGACTGCTGCTGCTGCAAAAAATGAATGCTTAAAATGAAAATGCAGAGAAATTTTTATAGAAAACAAAAAAGGGGGATGAAACTAAAAAAAAGAATGTTGAAAGGAATATTTTAGAGATCTGTATGGGAATGCATTTATATGTCAAAGAATGGAATTAAAATGAATGCGATCAATGTTAGCATTCATAAAAGAATTAATGAAAAGAAAGTTTTCCTCCTTCTCTTTTCATTATAGATTGTTTAAATTTTGTTTTTCTTTCTTCTCTAGCATATATATTAAATAATAGTTTACACTTTTTGTAAAATATATATTATTGTATAGTATTTATATAATTTACATGTATATTTATTATTAATTGATGTATTTTTAACCTTTAACATTTTTCAGAAAAGTCAATTGCAATCCTTTTAAAACTCAATAAAGAAAACTGTATAGAAGCTGCCTACTCAGACAATTGTTAAAAAGAAAATACAAGAAAAACAATAAAAGGAAAGAAAATCAATAATATGACAGTTGAAAAATGTTGCTTCATGTGCATATAACTGGAGAAACATTAAAATATAGACATAACTTGCTCCTGCAGTAGCTGTGAAATGTCTGTAATGTATTTGCAAAGACAACATCTTTGGCTGATGTTTGTTCTCTTCTACAAGTGAAAGGAAGCAAGAGTGAATGCAAGAACCAGGGGCTAATTAGTCTGTGGATGTTAGATTATACTGTATGGTGCAGCATGGAGTCTGGATGATTGATGTATTTTAGACTTAGCTGTGTGACAACAAATGTGGAGAGCAAGATTATACATAAATAAAGGAAAAATTATGAGAAATAGGTGAAATATAAAAAGCAAGAGTAAATGAGTTGAGAAAGTAGTTGGATAAAATTGAAATAAACTTCAAAATGAGAGAGATGAGAAGTGGTTAATGGACATGGTGGATCATTTGAAAAATAGAACATTTTGGAAACGTGAAGATGAAGTTATAAATTAGAATTACCTATAGTTTCCCCATTTTTTTTGTATTCCTTTAATTTCCTTGTTTACTATTTCATACTTTTCTAACCTTTGGATAATGCCGCTTATCCTGAAAAGAAATGGCAGGATGGGATATGTATGTAGAGATGATGTGTAGATATGTACTGTATATATATTTCCAAATCCAAGGAAGTTTGTTGTTTTATAAAAAGTAAAGATCTGTATTCCTTTCTAGGGTATCAGCAGTCTCTTCAGTTCCTTAAAAGTGGTGCGACTCCTGAGATTGGGTCGTGTGGCCAGGAAGTTGGACCATTATCTGGAATATGGCGCTGCAGTGTTGGTGCTCCTGGTTTGTGTCTTTGGATTAGTGGCCCACTGGCTTGCGTGCATCTGGTATAGCATTGGGGACTATGAAGTTATCGACGAGATCACGAATACCCTCAAGAATGACAGCTGGCTCTGCCAACTGGCAGAGAGTATTGGAACACCATATCGGTACAATGCTACTGGATCAGGGCAGTGGGAAGGCGGACCCAGTAAAGATTCACTTTATATAACTTCTCTCTACTTTACCATGACAAGCCTTACGACAATAGGATTTGGAAATATAGCTCCAACCACTGATGGAGAGAAGATTTTCTCTGTGGCCATGATGATGGTTGGATGTAAGTAAATGTTTTTTTGCATTTGTTTCACATTATATTTACATCTGCTGGCATAGGGGTTGATGTTTTCATATTGTCACAACAAAGTCACAAAAAAGAATATATAATTATTTTGTGATAAAATAAAAGGGTATCATGCATAGGGTTACTGGATGTCAGGCAAAAGGAGGACATTTCTTCCTTTTTGTCCTCATGTCCTCCATCTGGCAGGCATAAACTTAAAATCAAATATTATCTAGTTTTTTGGTGTCTTGGATTTTTTTCTGGAGGAGGGAGGGCTGTTTTTATAACAGTAGTTGTTCAAAACTTTGTGTATTATGATCTTGTATATTGTCTGCTTCTTCCTTTTTTTGTCCCATCAACTGACACAATAGCTTGGATTTACATTATTTAATTTATTTCCTGATTGACTTTAAGCCCCTTCAGATCCATGACTGTTGTAATCTGTAGATCACATAACTTGTCATATTGTTTCTACGGTGAAATTTGAAAAGTGTGTTGTTGATTCTATATTATCACTAGCATATATTCTTGAAAATAAAGATTTATTTATTTTACTTACAATATGCAGTATTGCAATTGAAAAACCAGTATTTCTGATACTGGAAAACATAATTTCATATACAGTACATGTAGGCCTAAGTACATTTTTGCAATTTTTCATTATAAAATAGTGTGTCCTCCTTGCCCAAAATTGTCCTCCTTCTTTCCAATTGTCTGTTTCCTCCTTTGCCTGTTCAGATATCTGGTAATCCATATCATGCAGCAGTTTTAGTGAGAATAGGAAAGCTTCTATGATAACTTGTGATTCCTTTTCTATCTTTTATGATTTCCTTCATAGAGTAGCAGTGACAACTCTATTTCTTTATAAAAGTATATTCATGTATGTTGTATGTTATGTTGTAAACTTGACAATAAAGCGTAATATTTGCCTTCATTTTCAAAGATCACAGGACATAGTACATTAGTTTGGAGTATATTTACATTTTTGGTTGCTGGTGGACAAACGCATTTGGAAAGATAAATAACATGGTTATTTCAGAGAACTGATTCCTGGCTGAGTTCAAGTCCATTTGCAGTGCTCACTTTGGAACTGGTACCTATTTAGAGGTAGTCCTTGAGTTACAACCACAATTGGAGGCCCAAAATTTCTGTTGCTAAGTTAAATATTTGTTAAGTGAATTTTGTCCATTTTATGACATTTCTTGCCACTTGTCACTGCTGTTGTTAAGTTAGTGACATGGTTGTTAAGTGAATCTGGCTTTTCTATTGATGTTGCTTGTCAGAAGGTCTCAAAAGGTGATCACATGACCCTGGGACACTGCAACCGTCATAAATATGAGCCAGTTGCCAAGCGTCTGGATTTTGATCACGTGACCCTGAGGATGGTGCAATGGTCATAATTGTGAAAAATGGTCATAAGTCATTTTTTTCAGTGCTGTTGCAACTTTGAACAGTCACTAAATGAGCTGTTGTAAGCCAAGGACTACCTGTAATGAGAAAACTGTTACTGAGAAGCAAGACTGGGGTCTGATTTAGTAAGAATTGTGTGACCCTCTTTGTGAAATCTGGAGGAAGGATAAGTTTGGTGACATGCCTCAAAGAAGGATATTAAAAATAGTGTGGCATTAAGGTTTTATGCAATTTTAAGCACACTCTGTGCATGCATTCATTTAGTGGCTTGCATTAGTTTATTTATTTATTTTTAAAATGTTGACTGTAGTGAGGTTGAAAATGCCATACGCAGGGTGTGCTCATGGAAGTCAAACTGAATTCATCAGAAAATATTGAAATAACTGCATGGTGTTAAGGATATTTCAGTTTGTTCTCAAAAAATGTGAAGACTGCAGTTTGAGCTGGGCTAAAGTATCTGTTTTAATCATCTGATAATGTTTTTCTTGGTCACTGTGGGAGCTAGAGGCAACCAAGATGATTCCTGGATATGATACGTTGCATGAAATATTACTGTGGTTCTCTCAGATTTTTTTGATGACCAGCAGTACTAAATAATTTTTCTTCAAAAGGACAGCTAGAACAAATTATATTTTTGTCTTCAAATGCACAAAGTCACAAAAATGAATATATTATTATATTTGTATAATGATATATTCCTTTTGAGTAATTGGGAATCTCCACAAGGTAATTTGTATATCTAGAAAATGCTTGGAGGGGTTACGTAAAAATGCTTGTTGTGCACTCAGAGGCAAAATATTTGGGTTTAAACCTCTTGGTAACAGAAGCTGGTTTATATTTGACCAGGACAGATTGTGATCCATCAACCCAATTCCAGAGCAATCTAGCCTAGCTGAAGGGACGGAAGCCCATGGAGAGCCATTTCTGAATGGAATCCTGATGGTTCACTTGAGTATGATCTAGAGATAAAGGATCTGGAAGAACTGAAGTAATGAAGGGACATAGGATATGTCCCATTGATATGTTCTGCAATTCTCTGCATCTCTAACTCATGGCTCACTGCAGTTAGAACACAGCAAGGGGATCAAGCTATAGTTTGTCCAGCTGGGAAACCCTGGCAGTAGATTTTCTTTTAACATAATTACAGAATTGGAAGGGATTTTGGAGGCCTTCTGGTCCAACCCCCTGCTCAGGCAGGAAACTCTATATCATTTCAGATAAATGGCTGTCCATTTTCTGGTGGCACCGAGAATTCCAAAGTGTCTTAGTTCTCTTCTGCTTCTCAGGAAGCAAATTTTGTCCATTCAGCCAGACAGTTTGTCATGTGTGCTATTACCAACCTCCTGTTTCAGCTCTCTTACTCTCTGAAGCAGTTGAGATATTTGCCCTGGATTAAATTAAACATAAGGCATAGAATCATAGAGTCCTTCAACAAAAATATTCTCTGCATACAAGTACCATGATGTTGTGAGTTTCTCCCCCACATATATCAGCCTCCCCCACATATATCCCCACATATCCCCACATATCCCCACATATCAGCCTCCCCCACATATATCCCCTCTGATATCAGCCCATTTAAGCTCAGCTCTTTTGAAGTTCACTACTTATTGGCAGGTTCACTGCTGGAAAAACGCTTTTTGTCTTCTATTTCATCCTCTTACCTTTCTTCTGGTGATGTTGCTATATAAAATATAGAACTATTGTCCTGCTTGCAGCTCTTCCTTTGCATTTTGCTTTTCTCTGTTGAAATCTCAGCTGTGTGGGGAATTAACTTCCATGCTGCACAGTGTGCTTGTATTTGGGCCGCTGAGGCTCTTCTGAAAACACAGTGATGAATAAGCCACTAAAGACATCTGTTGCCGTATAATAAATTGTGCCAAATGCTGATGTAAACATGCCATGCTCGAAGCTTGTAAACAAAACCGCACTGAGAAAAACCTGGTCCCACAATAATTGATCAAGCAGCATTTGTAAAATGGAGTAAAGCTGCCTATTCTCTTTCTCTCGTCTTTTCTGCCCTAGCCTTTGGGAGGAATTAAAAGAAGAGAGTCTGGCTAGGTCAGAGGAAAGGAGGAAAGCCCTGCTTTGCTTTGCTTTGCTTTGCTTTGCGATGGGGAAGGTTGTTATCTGAAAAAGTTACATGTGAAATGGAAAGAGGTTTGGCCATATTGATGGGATTATAGAAATTATAGACTAACTCATTTAGACCAGTGGTTCTCAACCTGTGGGTCGGGACCCCATTTGGGGTCGATCGACCATTTCATGGGGGTCGCCAAGCAAGGCTGTCCGGCATTTTTTTGTCCGCCATTTTTTTTGTCCGCCATTTCCCCCCCCTTTTCTGGCAGGTGCCTTACCTCCCTTGGGCTGGGCCAGCTGGTGGTCAGCCTGCTCCGTCTCTGCCGCTTGCCAGCTACGCCTTGGCCGGTGCAGGGGGCGGAACCACGCATGCGCGGTGCTCTCGGGCAGGGAAAGTCCTCGACTTACGACCGGTTGGGTAGTCCTCGACTTACGGCCAGTTTAGTCCTCGACTTACGACCGGTTTAGTCCTCGACTTACGACCGGTTTAGTCCTCGACTTACGACCGGTTGGGGTCGCGGCATTAAAAAGGTTGAGAACCACTGATTTAGACAGTAACAGATGAAGGCTGTTTCTTTATGCCTCTGTAAATTACCAATTTATGCAATCTTATTAATGTACACCATATGCTATGGAATTTCATAAAATAAAATCACCCCAGACTTTTCCCTCAAGTTTTTAGGTAAGAATGAGGGCGTGGATCCTGTGGTTCTCTTCTATGAACAGAAGGCCTTTTCATTTACAGGAGGGTCCATATTCCAGCCAAAATTTCTGTTGGAGGAAAGAGGGGGAAATCTCCTGTGTTACCTCTTACATAATTCCAGACAGTCCCCATTCCCTTTAAATAATATTCAAGGAACTTGCAGAGGGAGGAAGAAACTTCCCGCTCTGCACCAAAAGCATCTTAGGAATGGATTTGTATTAACAGGAATGCTGAACAAAACCCATTGCTAAAACACGATGGTTTCCAAGCTTTGGAAAATATTCTAAGTAGGAATGTGCCAGTGTTTTAAATGTTATTGTTTTAAAAAATGATAATTTGTTAATATAAATGAATGTGAGCATTAATATTATGTCCAGTCCCCTTGATATCTGCTACCTGGAAGATGCAATTTGCAATTTCAGAATAAATAGAAGAGAGAAGAAACAACACAAAAATCATTGGCCACGCTATCATCCATCATGGTCATGAGTTAATTGAAGCCTGCAGTGGTGGGATTCAAATATGTGAACAACCAGTTCTCTGTGTGGAAGTCCATTCTGGGCCTGGGTAACAAAAAATTAGCTACCGGTTCTGCCGAACTGGTGCCAACTGGTTGAATCCCACCACTGGAAGCTTGGAACTCCAGAAGCAATTCCATCAACAGACACATTGACCTACAACCAGCCTATGAACTCCTCAGAATCCAAATCAGCCACACAGCCAACCAGAGACAGCACCAACCCTCAATCAACCCAAGCGATGTTACCTAGCCTGGTAATGAAACGTTTGGAAAACAACCCACAAACTCGGAGAAGAAACCTACACCCTCATCGTACACCCAAGCTACAAATATTTGCCACTATTGCAGAGAAGAAACACTCATTATTCTTAATGTAGGCAGTGCAAGCTGCTGTTAAAGGAAGAGCTAATGAAACTAAATTGGCATTCATCAGCTTAGATGCCCTAAGCTACTCTTCCCCAATTTGCTGGCTGGGAATTCTGGGAGTTTTAGCCCCAAATCCCGAGGGTATCTATGCATGTTTTGCTGCCTAAATAAAGCAAAAAAAAAAAGAATAGTTTTAAAGGGTATTTTTAACTTTCCTATTACAAGCTGGTCCTTTACCAGCATTCTTGTATTTTTACAGCATTTGCAGCATTGCAGCAATTCCTTAATACAATCAGGGAACAAAAAATAGTAAAGACACTTCAGGATATAAGCTTGCATTTTTAACCAAGTCCTTTCCAGATATGAATATACGAAGCCCAGAAAGTTTTCTCCCATTCCAATTTATTACTAGGATCTTCAAAGTGTCCCAAAGGTTATTCTCTTTTATTCCCCCCCCCCCCNCCCCCCCCCCCCGGATAGCTTCCTTTTGATTATGATATATAAACATCACTTAGGGTTTTACAAATTTGGGTGACTTTCTGGAGATTTCAATTTGCTTTCAGCGCACACACACAAACACACACACAATTATTCGGCCTTTCCCTTTCCTACATCACTAACGTTAGGCGCTTTCGAAATTGGGGAAATAAAGCATTCTTTATGGCTTCTTCCTCAAGCATACACACTTTGTAGTGCCCTTCGTTTTTACGTTCATTGTGAAAGTGTGTATGAGATTCTCCATTTTTTATCTCAGAGCAACCCTAGGAGATGCAGTTATTTGAAATAAAGATAGGGATATTTGTTTGTCATTTTAGCTTATATGCCGTTCTGTCGCTAATGAGAGCGTCTGCATTGAAGACAAATTCCTTGTGTGTTTAATCGCATGGCCAAATAAACCTATTCTATTCTATTCTATTCTATTCTATTCTATTCTATTCTATTCTATTCTATTCTATTCTAATGTCTCGAATGTACAAAATGTTTTGCCCAGTTTAGGTAAAACTTTCTTTACTGCATAGCAAGAAAAGATAGGATCATTATAATGGCGTGACTAACTTCATGCATAGACAATTTGTTTTTACCAACAGGTGTTCTAGATAATTTTTCAATATCAATTGATAGATTGAACAAATTTGTATGGCCACCTATCACGGAAAGTGAGATGCCTTATCATGGGCGTTGAAATAGCTATCTATGTGATCTTACAGTGTTTGGATTATCCATTATGCTAAAAAGGTTTAGTATTCTATGACTAAACTACTGAGCATATGATGAAAGATTTTGTGCTGCATTTTCTCTTCTCTTTCCCTCTCTAACTGTCCTGTCTTTCAGTCAAAGTGGTTAACATTATTCCTCCACTTTCAAGAAATCAAAACCTTAGCTGGAACCAACAGATTCCAAATCACATATTTACCTATACAATCTATGGACTGATATACATTTATATAATAGAATTCTATTCTTGCTGGCTGGGGAATTCTGAGAGATGACGTCCACACATCTTACAGTTGCTGAGGTTGAGAAACACTGATCTATACCTTTCTATTTTAAATCAATGTAGCAGTTTATTAGCTTTGGCTGCCAATGTGTCCATGCAGACCTCACGTGCCACCTGCCGAGCACTCTATTGAAAGCTGACTTTCCATTTTCACAATCTTTTAACTAACAAAAAGGAAACTGACATGCTGCAAAGCCAGTGCCAGTTCTAGCATCATCTTCCATTACAAGAATGTCCCTGGGACTGAAAAGAGAGCACTTTTCATTCTAAGAAAAGAGGTGGTGAATGGCTGCAATCCAGTGTTGTGTTAGGAAGAGTGCCCACAGGAACAAAGACAAAGAGAAGCTGAAAAGGTAGCGTGTATTCCAAGGGTACTGTTTGTCACACCTATGATGGCAGAAATTTGAGGATTAGCTAAATTACCTGTGGCACCAATTTTGAGAGACTGTCTGTCTTAATCCCCAGGGATGAATCCAGGGGATGAAGAAAAAAAGACTGCTTGCCTGGTATCTTGGATCTGACCAAAATTCAGGGACAAAACCGCTGCCTTCTGTTACTTCCAAGCCTGAAATCCAGACATATAATCTTGAAGTTTGTTCTTGCCCCTTATGCCAGCAAGGCTAATAATAGTAGTAAATAATAATAATAATAATAATAATAATAATAATAATAATAATAATAATAATAATAATAATAATAATAATAATAAAAAGTTGGAAGGGACCTTGGAGGTCATCAAGTCCAACCCCCTGCTCAGGCAGGAAACCCTATACCATTTTGGACAAATGCTGTCCAGTCTCTTCTTAAAAACGTCCAGTGTTGGAGCATTCACTGCTTCTGGAGGCAGCTTGTTCCACTGGTTAATTGTTCTGTCAGGAAGTTTCTCCTTAGTTCTAGGTTGCTTCTCTCCTTGATTAGTTTCCATCCGTTGCTTCTTGTCCTGCCTTCAGGCGCTTTGGAAAATAGCTTGACTCCCTCTTCTTTGTGGCAGCCCCTGAGATATTGGAACACTGCTATCATGTCCCCCCTCGTCCTTCTCTTCGTTAAACTAGACATACCCAATTCCAGCAACCGTTCCTTATATATTTTAGCCTCCAGTCCCCTAATCATCATTACAATTCAAGGCCAGGTTCCTTGGAAGTAAAGGATTACTTGGCAGACAGAAACTTTTCCTAAGTAGATCATATTGCACGGAAACCAAGTAGACCTAGCTGATCTTGGATGGAATGCTATAGTTTCTATTGAAAGTAATGGCTCCTTGTTGATTTCCTAGGGTGTCTGGCTTTGGTTCTGCCTCCCTTTTCCATTCGTAAATCTTGTTTGGTTTTCAATAGTTACTGGGCCTGTTTATTAGCATTTATGTAATTGTCTTGGTTGTTTTGAAATTAAATTTATTCTGAATATGGTCACTACTTTCTCTCTGTAAATATATCTGTGGATAAGATTTAACAAATTATGCCCTTGTTTTTTTTACAATTTGGGAAATACACCCTTTCTGAACAGTCAAAAGTATTAAAACAATGGTTTCAATCATCAGGGATAGGATGATTGAAGTTCCACTCCTTTTTATGTGCCTGCAGTGCTGGTTAAAAAGGGGTAGAGCTTTGATTGCCTGGTTGTGCCCATCATTTTGACAATGTTAACCATTTCTGTGGATGCCTTTATTATGGGGAGTGGAGAAAGCAAGTGGTAAAATAAGAAAAATCACACAAAAACAAAACAAGTTGGCATACAAATATGTAGATGTGGAATTTGCATCATTATGTCTCTGTATGACTGCGATCATTTTGATATGATTGGATTTGTTGCAGATACTCATGGTGGCATTCACATTACCCTTTCAAAATTTCAGATTGATGACTTACCCCCAAATCTTCCCTTTTATAAAATATATGGGATCAAGGAATGATCAAAGGAAAATTCTAAGGCATGCCTATCGACAGACAATTAACCAGTGGAACAGCTTGCTTCCAGAAATCGTGGGTACTCCATCACTGGAGACTTTTAAGAAGAGGCTAGACCAGGGCTTTTCAACCTTTTCACCCATTGTATCACTTTTAGGATACGGCAATATCTGAGTACCACCAGTCGCCTAGTAAGGTGTCAAAAACTTGATGACCCCCCCAAAAAAGAAAAAAGTGATGGAGTACAGGTAGTCCTCGACTTACAACAGTTCGCTTAGTGACTGTTCAAAGTTACAATGGCACTGAAAAAAGTGCCCCCCAAGCCATAGCCGAGCAAGACTCCTGCCTGCCCACCTGGCGGCGCTCTTCCTCCTGTCCAAGATTTCCATTGTTGTGAGCATTTCTGTTGAGGATTAGCAGCGAGGGTATGGTGGGGTGTGTGTGGTTTTTATTCCCCCCGTCTGCTGGGTGGTTGCAGCAGGTTTTGGTCACTTCACATGACCCTGGGACATTGTGACCATCATAAATATGAATCAGTTCCAAGCATCTGAATGTAAATCACAAGACCCTGGAAATAAGGCAACATTCCAGCTGACTGGTGCTTCTTCAGGGCTCAGCAGAAGTGCCAGGATCAGCGCCGAGCTCCAGCTGGAACCTGGCGCTGATCCTGGTGCTTTCACTGAGCCCTGACAGTCCCGAAGAAGCACCGATCAGCTGGAAAGCGGCACTGATCCTGGCGCTTCTGCTGAGCCCTGACAGCGCTGCAGCTCCAGCCATCTCTCGCTCAGACTTGTGTGGTGCTGCCACCGGTTCAGCTCATTCCCCTCCCCCGCTACCACTTTTCTAGGATGGTCGCGTACCACCTGCCAAGTGCCAATGTACCACAGGTGGTACCCGTACCACTGGTTGAAAAGCCCTGGGCTAGACAGTCACTTGTCTGAGATGGTATAGGTTCTCCTGCTTGAGCAGAGGGCTGGACTAGAACACCTCCAAGGTCCCTTCCAGCTATATTCTATTCTATTCTATTCTATTCTATTCTATTCTATTCTATTCTATTCTATTCTATTCTATTCCATTCCATTCCATTCCATTCCATTCCATTCCATTCCATTCTATTCTATTCTATTCTATTCTATTCTATTCTATTCTATTCCATTCTATTCCATTCCATTCCATTCCATTCTAATGGCATTATAAAAAATGGGACTGCTCAAAAAAAATGGGACAGTTAGGGTATATATTGCTCCTAAAAAAATGAAGAATGCATACACTTAATATATACTTTCCAGTCTAGTAATTTATAAATTTCTAAAAAAAGTTCCACATTATTATGCAGGTGGCTGAGTGCCTTCTGTGATACAAGGAATGTCAAAACCATTATAGACTCGTGGTGTGAGAAGCCTGATTAGCTGGGGGGAAAAAACAGCACAAGCAATTAGTGCTGCATTCAAGAACTGCAGCATCACCTGAGGGAAGGTCTTTCTTGACCTGCTTTTAGTATAACCAAGATTCTTGCTGTGAGGTTATGGTGTCAGAAATGGCTCATTTTCCTATGGTAAAAGCACTTTTGTAATGGGCTGGGAGCAAATGGGGTTGAAATTGATCTTGTTCTAGTTTATTTATTAGTATATTGGCAAATATTTTCAGACTTCTGGCAGCTTACAACAATAGCCTTGTAACTAATAAATGTAGGGTAAGATAAAAGATAAACAAAGACAGAAAACATATAAATAAAAATTACACAAGAATGACCAATGTTGAAGTAGTTCTTGAAAGCCTTCCAAAAGTCTTTGGCTTTCTTCAGCTAGCCAAAGGCCTTTGTCAAGGGAGCATGTTGGCACTTTCTAGCCTTAGCCCCTTTTCAACTCACAGATTTGATGCACCATTTTCCACTATTCCTGGGAAGATTCCCCTAGTCACTTCCAATGGTGATGGCCATATTCATGCTATTTTGAGGCAATAAGTGTCAGTGTAATGACGGCCTCTAGCAATTGTAAGAAGTAGAAATCTCACTGAGATCACAAGTCTTACAAGATATTGATAATCTCAACAAAGTTCTTGTGACAGCTCTTATGAGTACTTTACACTGAAATATCAAGAGATTGGGCAAGCTTATTTGGAGCATTAAAAAATAATTTATTTCAAATGTTGGGCTTTGTGGATGATTTTTAGCAGTACCGTATTGGTGATTTATGTTTCCTTGAATTTCAATCACTAGGCACAAGATTTATGCTCATTTTTTCCCTGCTGAAATACAAATAGGAACTTTGCTTGTGGGTATTGGATGGCATAAGAATTGCCTAGAACCTGAGGTAAAAGCTTCCCAATCTATACCTCAGCATCCTTGCAGAAACCAGTTTGAGTTCTAGACACCACTCTTCACTCTGGAGAACTTTCAACATCTGTCCTCCACCTCTTCCATTTTTAAGTCCCTGTAGCCCTGAATCTCATTTTTTTATCTTTGATATATCTTATTTATTTGTTTGTAAATCAAATTTCTACCCTGCCCATCTCAGCTAAGTGAGTCTGGTGAATTACAGTAAAAACATACAGTAATAGAATAAGCATAGTTAAAAACAAAGATAAAAACAGAATTAAAAATTAAAATTAAGAATAGGATTAAAATGTTTAAAATGTTAGGATGTTACAAAGTTTTAAAAGATGTTTAAAAAGTTTAAAAATATGAACACATTCTGGACTTCAATATTATCTAACCAGAATGGCTAGAAATAATTACTGATGGCCACAGAAACTTGAAAATAAAATAGACCCATTCCATTTTGCATATCCCTACCCAAAGGAATGAATACTACTTTACAAATCATTCTAAAAAAAAATCTTGGACAGAGAAAAAAGCAGCCCTATATTGATGTACGGCTTCTAATAGGCAGACTAATTTTTGTTTTCCTTATTCATCATTGTGATTACATAAGAGTGGCATTTGATAATCTGGGTCAGGGCCAATATCTATCATAATACAAGTTTCCTCTAGGATCATACTTCAGTACAACTCAGAAATTAAGAGTTGATATTACCAAAGATAATGCATTGCATAGGGAAATGTCCAAGGCTCTAGAGCTGAAGGTCTGCTTAGGATGATGGAGACTGTGGGAGCATTCCTAAGAATCCTATTTTAGGGACTGGATGCTTAAGTTTAGGGTTAGGTTGCGATGACAACAGAGGCTAAAATATTGCAATATGCCTGGTTCTCATTTATCATTCTTTTAATTAATATTTTTTAAAAATTAAAGTCAGATCAGAGAATTGGCAGGTGTCAAAGGAGCTGATTATAGGCTTCTGATATGCTCAGGGTCTTGTTACCTACTCTTTCTCAATGTCATAAATCAGTGTTTATTACATTGGAATCCATCTATTGATTATTAGATTATTATTAATTATTATCATCAGTTATATCTATTGATTCCAATAGATCAATAAATCAATCTATTGGAATATCCAGGAAGAAAAGAAACTACTTATAATCCCCCATTATCAAGTAGTTAGGTAAGGCTGAAGCTAGAAAATGCCAATTTCTATGGCAGTGCCAATACTTTGTACTATCTTTACAATAGAGATCAGATTAGGCTTTTGGGAAAATGTACAAACTAAGTTATTTTGGCTGTATTTTTCTTAAGTTTATATTTGATGTCATTTTATTTTCATTGTTCCTCCTATTTTTATATTTTTTAAATAGATGTTGACTGGGTTTTTTATCTTATTATTGTGACTGAGACTGGGACTGGGATATGAATACTTTAATTCAATTCTTATTTTATATGCATGGTGTAGGTTGCCAAAAGTCATTTGATAAATAAAAATAAGCAACAAATTATGAGCTGCCTACATATGATAATATTAATATATTGAATGGATTTGGGAGGTATAATTCTTTAAAAAGTTCCAAACTTTTTATTATTGTATTTTATTATTGGCATTGATGTGTATCTACACATCTATTAGTGCAAGATTTCTTTTAATTAAAATGATTCCACATCTAGAAACATCTTTGCCCAAGCTCACTTGTTTTGAGCTTTCTTTAAGAAAATGTATTCAAGTGAACTAAAAGAAATAGTAAACAGAAATGGATTGGAGGGTAGAAACATTAGCTGTGACTAATCCTTCATTATTTATTTAAATAAATAGTGATGAGGGTTCCCAAGAGACTTTGTGTGTGGCCAGATTTATGCTGCCGATAATATCTAGAATGCCTGTAGTAGTATTTCTTTGTAAATAAAGGTTTTAATTCATGCATCTAGATTACACAGCTTCCTTTATGACTGGATTAAAAAAAACCCAAATGCCCAGCAGAGATACTGTGCAAGATTGCTGCAGTTATTTAATGTGCAAACTTAGCATTTCACTTATTCAAATGGGCAATTAATTGCTTCACTGGATGTGAACTACTGGCCTCGTTCAATTCCTTGTACAGCACTTGTTTTTCTGCTACCACAAACTTAGGTATCAAACATCAGAATACCATTCCCATTCTTTTAAATTATATTTCCATTCTGGCAAACAGTTGTTCTGAAATATAGCTATTTTCTTGGCTTTTTAAAATAATAGCTTAATATGTTTACAAATTAGTTGAGATCTTGCAAGAAAATGGAAAACTTGTGAAATCGATGGATATTGCCAAATTTTTTTGGGGGGGAGATAATATCTCTATATTTATCTCCAGTAATGTTAAGTTCCTTAACCAACAATGTGAAATGATGTGATGGAATCCAGGATTAGAAAAAATATTTCTAAGCCCTCTTTTAAAGTACAGGATTTTCACAGCCGTTGCTTTTATTATAAGCTAATTTGTTTAGGTCTCTTATTATTCAGTTTACACTTGAGAACTCAGCATGATGCACGAGCAAGCTCCATGGAAAAACATTGCCCCAGGACTGATATAAAACTCAGCAAGGCTGCCTTAGTCATGCTTGCAAATCATCCCTTTGTGATGGAAGCCCCTGCTAAACATGGATATGTGAAGCATACATGCATACAAACTCTTTGGGGATTAACAGTATACAGGGCACTTCTTTTTAATATGCCTTTGAGTCATTGTTTACTCCCAGCATCTGCTTGGACTGCAGTTTCCTTGGCAAAAGTTTTCATAAGTGGTTTGCCATGGTCTCCTTCTTCCAAGGGCTAAAAAGATGTGGCTGGCCCAAAACCACCCAGTTGGCTTTGTGCCTAGGATGGGACTAGAATTGATGGTCTCCCAGTTTTGAGCCCAATGCCTTAACCACTATACCAAATTGGCTGTATATGCAAAACAGAAATAAGAAATAGTAAGGTGAATAAATTAAAAACATGAAAAAGGAAAAGGAAATAGGTAAAACCAGTTTTTCCTTGAAAGCTTTGTGCTGGCCTGCTTGACTGACTCCATTTACCTCTCTTATCCCCTGTAGGTTCTTTTTGTTAAGGCCAAAAGTTTCTTCTCTTCATTTTACACAGAAATCATACAGAGGACAGAATGTTTGGCTCTTCCTTTTAGAAAGTGAGAAATTGTGTTAGTCCCAAAGTGAACTTTTACAATGCAGAATTGCAGGGGATTCCCAACACACACAAACACACACGCACGCACACACAAACACATACAGTTTGTTTTTCTAAACCAGTGGTCCCCAGCCTTTCCAGCTCTGCAGACTGGGGGTAGCAGGATTGGGAGATGGGTTGGTTTTGTGCACTCACACTGCTTGCACAAATGCAGTTTCACACACTCGCCTGCCACTTGCATAGCCCTGTTCCCAATGGGCTGTGGCCCACTACTAGCCCAAGGACCGGGAGTTGGGGACCCCTGTTCTAAACCAAATCAAGTTTCTTGTCTTCAGTGTTTCATCTGAAATCATGTCAGCAATGTGCTGTTCATGATGTATTAAAAGAATGTCTTAGGGGGTTACAATTCTGCAGGACCTATGATATCTGAAATGCTGTTTTCAGTCACTTTAATTTTACAAAGAAGTGGGACTGAATTTTACATTATGTATTTAGAGTGAAATGGGAAGAAAAAAGGTGTTTTTTAATTAATAAATAAAACCAGCCAGAATTTATAGCTAATGGCTGAACCAATTACATGATTAATGATACAATTTAAAGCCCAAGTTGTCCTCTTGGCAATTTCCATGTGTAAGATTAAACTTGTTCTAGGTATGAATACTGTTTTGCTTAATGAGGGAGTCATTGGAAGATTAGGATATTTTCAATTAGGATATTCTATATCAGGGTACTGAAATAGCAGGAGAGGATTTAAAAAATCCTTTCTTAGTATATACTTGAAGTGTAATTAAGAAATGAAAGGAAGCACTTCATACAGTGTATAGATACTTAATCTAGGCAATACTGAGATACTCCTGGGTAGGAAGCAGGGGCTGGAACAGGCTTTCACCTTCTTATGGATGAAAAATTAGAGTCTCTGAATAATCAGGGAAGTATTTCTAGGATTTTCTTTCCACCTAGATGTTTGGATGGCACCCAGATAGCCTTTGCCCAATTCTACCTGATATGCCCGTGAAAGTGCAGTCACATTCCTGGGTTACCTATCAACTGGATAAATCTAATAAAATCAAAATCAAAAATCAAACTGCATTAGAGGGCATCTCAGAAGAATCTTCATCCAGGGCACAGCAGTGAGAATGGTCATTACTATTCAATCAGAATTATATGCTACTAGTTCTGCAAGGGCCGAAATGGTCATTAGCTTGTTTCTAGACATAGATAACAGAATAACAGAATTGGAAGGCACCTTGGAAGTCTTCTAGTCCAACCCCCTGCTCAAGCAGAAAACCATTTCAGACAAATGACTCTTCTTAAAAATCTCCAACGATGAAGCACCCACAACTTTTGAAGGCTAGCCATTCCACTGATTAATTGTTCTCACTGTCAGGAAATTTCTTCTTAGTTCTAGGCTGGATCTCTCTTTGATATGTTATCATCCATTACCTTGTCCCACCCTCAGGTCTTTGGAGAATAGAATCTTCTTTGTGGCAGCCCCTGAGATACTGGAACACTGCTATCATGTCACTCCTAGTCCTTCATTAGATTAAATATACCCAGTTCCTGCAACTGTTCCTCATATGTTTTAGCTTCCAGTCCCCTAATCATCTTTGTTGCTTTTCTCTGCACTCTTGCTAAAGCCTTAAGTCCAGGATTTCTAAGGGACAGTTTTTTGAGTTATCAAAAAAACGGTCCCTTAGTCAGTAAAAGGCAACATGATAGCAAACCTGACTAATGCAAAATCAAGAGACAGATGGAAACCATATCTCTGTTGACATGGAGAGTTCTTGAAGTTCTCTATCCTACAACTCAGGTAAGGAGGAACCAGAAGCAGTATCAAAAGCTATGTAACTAGAAAAGCAAAGAAGCAAGAACTGTGTGGATTTCAGAAAGACATCTTTAAAGTTAGTCTGGGTTAAGAACATAATCTTGAAAACTGTATGAGTAAATTCCCGGCCAGTTTATAGTGAAGGCAAGAGTCTCTTTCAAATACTTCCTTTTCACAACTCTCCCATCTAGGTGAGAATTTTCCTCTTCTTGCTTAGACTGCCTCCATCCTTACTTCTTTTTCATTATTTGTCACAGAGAAAAAAAATTAATGTTGATTCCACATTTTTTAAATGTGAAAACTAAAGACTTGGTCCTCATTGTAGACACTACTGGGTAAAGTAAGGAAATATTTTTGGCTTGATTAAGGCAGTTATTTACAATGCGTAAAAAGAAAGTACAGTATGTGAAGCTTCTTAATTTTGGAGCGTGGTTAAGAAAGCAAGATTCACATTTGTCACTGGGATTTATTACCAAACATTAAGATGTAGAGAGCAGAATCTTGAGAAACCAGCCCTCCTTTATTAGCAAATTTGTTAAGGTAGGACCTTTTCAAAACTTCAAAATTTCTTTTTCCTAGACTATTCACATGTCGGGATAAGAATTTGCTTTTTTGATAAGTTTGTAATGATTTCTCCCTTCTGCTGATTGTTTCAGTCTAGAGAAACTCCAGTTCCCTAAGTCTGAGGACAATGTCTCACAATCTGCTCCAATCACTTCTCTGGTGAAGGTCATGCGCTACTGCCTCCAGACCATTGGATATTTCATAAACTGAGCCCCTGATTGCATTAATGCTCTTGGATTCAATGAGGAAGCTCAATTGTATGGTTCATTGTGAGCATAAAATTATTGGCTAAACTACTGAACTACTCCGTCTTGGAATGATACTGGCTGTGATTCTCATGTGCTTGTTTCTCCATTTTATTGCATCAAATAACATGACAGTTTTCTAAAGAACTATGAAGACACACGAGTGCAGTGTGCTTCTGCAAGTTAAAAGCTGCTTGTTGAACACGGATGAAAAAGCCATGAATATAAAGAATAGTTTGTGCTTAGAGTGGCAGGTTACATCAAGACCTGGATTCAAATATGCAGTTGACTTTAATGACCTAAGGCCAATTAAGTTTTAATGATAGCAGTTTTAGCTGACTTTGGCTGATCTCAAAAAAAAAAAAAAAAAAAAGTAAGAAGTACAATTGGTTAGTAATTGGATGGGAGACAACCAGGATTGATTCCAAGCTGGAGTGAGAAGTTTTTTAAAAATTCTACATGAAGGCAACAATAAACTACTTGTATAATTTTGTGCAGAAATATATGGATGCATCCATGTATTAAATCGAAGTCAAGCTCACCTGGAGGGAGCCTTTACATTTAATCTATCACACAAGATAGTTACAAGGAAAGAAAGAGAGGTAGGGGCAATAATATATTCCATTTTAAAAGATCTTGAAGAAAAAGTTAAGAAACTTAACATAAAGTGAATGCTTATTAAAACACGTACATGAAAAGCCCATGGATTCTGAATCTGGCAATGTACATTTGTTAATTCTAAACAATTGTATCACAATTGACCCTGCTATCGGCATAACAAGCACAAAATAAGTAATCTAAAATTATTGTGCTCATATTTATAGCTCTTGCTGTTGCTTTAATTTCTTCCTTGGTGAAGATAATGGATTATACTATAGAGCAGGGGTGTCAAACAGCTGGCCCACGAGCCGGTTGCATCATGCTGAGGCCGTGCCCACCTGAGCTCTGGCAATGCAAAAAAAGTCACAATATGTCGCGACATGTCACGCAGTGAGTTTGACACCCATGCTATAGAGCAGGGTGTCACGTAACTTGCAACATTACGTGACGTGTTGCAACGTACCATGATTTTTTTCCCCATTGCCGGAAATGGGGTGGGCACGGTTTTGGCATGACACATCCAGCCCACGGGCCGCAGTTTGACAACCCTGCTATAGAAGAACTATAGTCTGACTTCATGTTCCATTATCTGACAGTGGTGAAAACAATGTTGTGAATGGTTTATAATTTACATCTTCAAAAGATTTTAAAGCTGGGGATCAGCCAGCTCACTCCTGCCAGTCCTCTATACTGAACTGATTGCTGGAGTATTAGAAACTATGGGGCAACTATTTTTTTAAACCCAAGCTTTTAAAGAAGGCTATGACAGCCTTTTGAGATAAACCAAACTAGAAAGCCAATTATAAGGTTACAGTAACAGAATCCTGCAAGTCTGAATAGGCTTCCCCTTCCCTCCTTTTATCTTTGTGAGAATAAGGAACGCAGTAGCTCACATGGTTAGGACGCTGACTTGGGGGTTAGGAAACCTGTGTTTGAGAGCTGAGTGCTGCTTTGTGGCAGGGTGAGCTCTTGTCATTCGCTCCAGCTCCTTGATGAGGACATGAAAGGAGCCTCCATGGGCATCTCCCAGGAATGGTGATGTCACTGGCTAGTCCTTTCAAGTGCCTTAAATGGGACTGGAGAATCCTGTCTGAGACTCTTTCTCAAATTACATTTCTGGACTCAGATTTCTTTTATCTGTCCATTCTCTTCTTTATGATTCTCCCTCCTGTTATCCAGATTTATTCTTTCTTTCCATTGCAACTATGGGTAGACTGGAACCTCCTTTCCTGTTTTTTCTGTTTACATTCCTGTACATCATCATTATCACTTTAGCCATTGTATGTCCACTACAGGTTGAAGGCCTCTTCTGAATGTTTCCAACGGTCCTGAGCTTTCTTTTGCCAATTTTGGCAATTGGGCTTGCAATAAAGCAAAAGTTTAGGTCTAGCTTTTATCACTAGGCAGACTGAGTTTCTTGACATAGTAAATGCTAGAGGTTCTGGGAGAAACATGTTGTACAAGGTTGGCTTATTGACTCAAATTTCTCATTTATATCCCATTTCCTGCCCCTACAAATCAGAAGTAGTTCAAAAGCTATTATGCCAATCTATTTTCTATATGGGAACACATCAGATTTTGAGACTATCTCACCTATGTAAGGAAATTTAAGGATATTAAAAAAAAGGTTGCATGTCTTCTTAGTTTTGTATCGAATGTTTACATATCACTTTGGGATTTTCCTGCCATAAATTAATAGTTTGCTTCCAAATTTCAATGTTTCTGGGAGTTTTGAAGGCTGAAGATGTATTAAGCTATGTTTATTCATTTAAACCTTTATATATTGCTCTTCAAGAACAGTTTTTGCAATCCCATAGCTACATGAATTGCCCCACACCCAAGAGTGGGTTGTTCACACTCTTAGATTTACAGAATACTGATCAGTATAAATTATTTCTTAATTAATATTTATGTCAACATTCAGAGATGTAAGTGTCAAATAAACTATGATGATGTCACATATATTAAGATGTCATTGTATGTAGATTACAAATAATTTGTGCACTATCTTGACTGAATCAGGAGACTATGTGAGCCTGTTGAATTTGTTTGTTGCATGAACTGTCTTTGATATAATATGCTTCAATGAGTTTTTTTTTGGGGGGGGGGAAGAGAGGTTTATAAGATACCCTGAGTTGCATGGTGAGTAGATGTTGATGTAAATGGAAAGGATAGATAAAAAAATGTAACTTGTCCCTTGACTTTCTTGAGGATATCCATGGGCATGAAACATGAACCAAGAATAGATCATATAGTGAAAGCTTTTGAGGACTGTCCCAGGAGTTAATTTTTTCTCTGTCTTTCCCTCCCTCTGATATATATGTGTATGTGTATAAGCAATTACAAGGTTGTAAAAAAAGAATTTTATATATACATGTATATGTTCTCTCTCTCTCTCTCTCTCTCTCTCTCTCTCTCTCTCTCTCTCTCTCTCTCTCCCCGTGTGTGTGTGTGTGTGTGTGTAGAGGTGTTGATTTTCTCTCAAGAGTAAGCCCAGCTGCAGCCTTCACTTTCAATCTGAAATATTACACGGTTGAAATAATTGGATCATAGTAATAGTAATCACAAAGGAGTACTGTGGATGTGCCATTAAAATTTATGAAATAAGCTACAGGTATGGGAATAGCAATAGCACTTAGCTCTTAGACATATACTGTTCCATAATGCTTTACAGCACTCCCTGACCAGTTTACAAAGTCAGACCCCAACAATCTGGGTCCTCATTTTACTGATCTTGGAAGGATGGGGGGTTGAGTCAAACTTGATCCAGTCAGGACAGAACTTCCGGCTGTGGGCAGAGTTAGCCTGCAATGCTGCATGCTAACCACTGCACCACCAGGACTCTTATGAATGATCTTGGATTATATAAAGTCATTTCAGGGTGACCCTGAGCAACATTTAGACATATAGTATGTCTTGCTCAACAGAAGGGTACATGGTGGATCTAATAATAAATTGCATTCTACCTAATATGGATGTCATATAGAGTAAGCTATTTCATACAGAGGTATGAACAACTGCAGAAACATTTTTATTGGCTATATTATCTTTAAAAGTGTTTTCTTTTCTCCTCCCCTATTTTGTATAAGTTGTTAATATTTTTTTGGGGGGGAAGTATATCAAAGGAGAAAAGAAATAACATATCCAGTGCTTTTCTGTCTACTATATTTGGAATTCAAAAACTGAATTAAGTATATTAATTAAAGTCTCAAAAGTACTTTTTCAAAAGGAACTAGACTTTGTTTTTTTCCTTGAAGATGTTTTACTTTTCATTCAAAAAGCTTCAGTCAGAACTGAAGAAGCTTCTTGGATGAAAAGTGAAATATCTTCAAGGGGAAAAAAAAAGTCCAGTTGCTTTTTGAAAAAGCATCTTTGGGACTGAGAATCTCCATAGACATTAAATAAAATGGAAATGAAAGGTGCTACTTCCTATGTCTCTTTTTTCTAGCTGTCATATCTACTCTCACTTATTGTGCGATTTGGGAATGCTTCTGCTCTGTAAATGGAAGCATGGTGCCAAATCGTTAACACATCATGCAAATCAGGAATCCTGGTTTAATAAATCACAGTGTAACTGTGCAGTGTGCTGATTCACATATCTCATTTTATTTTTTTGCTTGCTTGTAGTCAGATAAACAAACAATGATACAATGGTTTTGCCTGATATCCAAATCTTTAAGGGCTTCCAGGATAGCTCTGCTGTCCCAGAAAGCCAACATTGGCATGGGCCTTACAGCAGCTCATTTACTTATGGGACAAGACTCCTTTCTTCTTGACATCTCTTCGTGATGCTAGGAGAACAGAGATGGGACTTGCTGGCTGATGTTTCCGAGTGTTCCTGCCAGTACTTGCTAGGCTTTTTTTTTTCCTTCTGCAGTTGATCTTCAATCATCTCCAGAAACCAGGCAGGCAGAGCATCTGAAAGCATCACTCTAATGAATTTCCAAATATATTCCTAATGGATTCCCCAGAGCAGCTTGGAAACTAGACAGTTATGCCTAAATTGGGATGTTTTTCAGACTGAGATATTTTTCCTGCCCAAACGCTCTTTGGTTTCCAGAGGGGTTTGCTAGATTGAAGTTACTTACTTGCTCTTTGTGAATTTCAAGAATGTGTGGACTGGGATGTGTACATGTGGGGTGTATTCATGTGAGAATTTGAGACCTTGTTACAAAAGTTAAAAAATAATTACAAGTATATGCACCACTTACCCGAATCTTTCTTTGCAGAGGGTAGTCGGTGTTTTGGAGAACTGTGAATTCAACGGAATTCATTTTATTAAGTTTCTTGTGGATCTACTTCTACAATTCCTTGCTTTCCACTCATGATTGTCAAGTTACTCACTCACTTTCCCTGTTCTGTACCATTTGTTGTTGCTTCAGTGCAGAAAAATGTGGGTTAAAGAAATGTTTTTACTTTATTGTAAGAATCAGACCTATTCAACACTTTCATTTGCAATCACTATCCTGAAGTTGCAATCAGTTCCAGCATTATACAAACATTCTATTCCTGGAAACTTTGTATTAGCCCATTTCTATGCATATTGAATTGTACACATAATGGCGAAATTACATAAATCGGGGCTTACGCAGTCATGGGACTCCCTGTATCTGCCTCAGTTTGCAAATAGAGAAAGAGCTGTTCAGAGGATTCTTTCCGTCCATTCTACATCAGCTTTGCACTGTTGCACTTCAATTATAGGCCTCAGATTATTCTGTCAACACAGCAGGCTGCTGCTGCAACAGAAAAAGATATGAAACCACCTTAGTTCTCGTTTATGAAGTAAGCGTTCTGTGAGCTTTTGGCAGGGAGAAAAATTGGAGAGAACTAGTTCTAGAAGTTTGGAGTATTTTTTATTTATTTTATTTATTAATTGCATTTATATCCCGCCCTTCTCCTTACGGACTCAGGGCGGCTGACAAATTAGATAAAATACTAACATATATACATATTATACCTAATTAAAAATTTAATTAAAACGAAATATTTAAATATGTCCAATTAAAAGTAATTTAAAACCCCTATAAAATCCCTTAGGCCAGTCCCGCTAGCTGGAACAA
>NW_015388527.1:80837-93261 GCF_001527695.2 Protobothrops mucrosquamatus
ATTAATATTTATGTCAACATTCAGAGATGTAAGTGTCAAATAAACTATGATGATGTCACATATATTAAGATGTCATTGTATGTAGATTACAAATAATTTGTGCACTATCTTGACTGAATCAGGAGACTATGTGAGCCTGTTGAATTTGTTTGTTGCATGAACTGTCTTTGATATAATATGCTTCAATGAGTTTTTTTTTTGGGGGGGGGGAAGAGAGGTTTATAAGATACCCTGAGTTGCATGGTGAGTAGATGTTGATGTAAATGGAAAGGATAGATAAAAAATGTAACTTGTCCCTTGACTTTCTTGAGGATATCCATGGGCATGAAACATGAGCCAAGAATAGATCATATAGTGAAAGCTTTTGAGGACTGTCCCAGGAGTTAATTTTTTCTCTGTCTTTCCCTCCCTCTGATATATATGTGTATGTGTATAAGCGATTACAGGGTTGTAAAAAAAGAATTTTATATATACATGTATATGTTCTCTCTCTCTCTCTCTCTCTCTCTCTCTCTCTCTCTCTCTCTCTCTCTCTCTCTCTCTCTCTCTCTCTCTCTCTGTGTGTGTGTGTGTGTAGAGAGGTGTTGATTTTCTCTCAAGAGTAAGCCCAGCTGCAGCCTTCACTTTCAATCTGAAATATTACACGGTTGAAATAATTGGATCATAGTAATAGTAATCACAAAGGAGTACTGTGAATGTGCCATTAAAATTTATGAAATAAGCTACAGGTATGGGAATAGCAATAGCACTTAGCTCTTAGACATATACTGTTCCATAATGCTTTACAGCACTCCCTGACCAGTTTACAAAGTCAGACCCCAACAATCTGGGTCCTCATTTTACTGATCTTGGAAGGATGGGAGGTTGAGTCAAACTTGATCCAGTCAGGACAGAACTTCCGGCTGTGGGCAGAGTTAGCCTGCAATGCTGCATGCTAACCACTGCACCACCATATGAATGATCTTGGATTATATAAAGTCATTTCAGGGTGACCCTGAGCAACATTTAGACATATAGTATGTCTTGATCAACTGACGGGTACATGGTGGATCTAATAATAAATTGCATTCTACCCAATATGGATGTCATATAGAGTAAGCTATTTCATACAGAGGTATGAACAACTGCAGAAACATTTTTATTGGCTATATTATCTTTAAAAGTATTTTCTTTTCTCCTCCCCTATTTTGTATAAATTGTTAATATATTTTTTTTGGGGGGGGGAAGTATATCAAAGGAGAAAAAAAATAATATATCCAATGCTTTCTGTCTACTATATTTGGAATTCAAAAATTGAATTAAGTATATTAATTAAAGTCTCAAAAGTGTTTTTTTCAAAAGGAACTAGACTTTGTTTTTTTCCTTGAAGACGTTTTACTTTTCATTCAAGAAGCTTCAGTCAGAACTGAAGAAGCTTCTTGGATGAAAAGTGAAATATCTTCAAGGGGAAAAAAAAAGTCCAGTTGCTTTTTGAAAAAGCATCTTTGGGACTGAGAATCTCCATAGACATTAATTAAAATGGAAATGAAAGGTGCTACTTCCTATGTCTCTTTTTTCTAGCTGTCATATCTACTCTCACTTATTGTGCGATTTGGGAATGCTTCTGCTCTGTAAATGGAAGCATGGTGCCAAATCGTTAACACATCATGCAAATCAGGAATCCTGGTTTAATAAATCACAGTGTAACTGTGCAATGTGCTGATTCACATATCTCATTTTATTTTCTTGCTTGCTTGCAGTCAGATAAACAAACAATGATACAATGGTTTTGCCTGATATCCAAATCTTTAAGGGCTTCCAGGATAGCTCTGCTGTCCCAGAAAGCCAACATTGGCATGGGCCTTACAGCAGCTCATTTACTTATGGGACAAGACTCCTTTCTTCTTGACATCTCTTCGTGATGCTAGGAGAACAGAGATGGGACTTGCTGGCTGATGTTTCCGAGTGTTCCTGCCAGTACTTGCTAGGCTTTTTTTTTTCCTTCTGCAGTTGATCTTCAATCATCTCCAGAAACCAGGCAGGCAGAGCATCTGAAAGCATCACTCTAATGAATTTCAAAATATATTCCTAATGGATTCCCCAGAGCAGCTCGGAAACTAGACAGTTATGCCTAAATTGGGATGTTTTTCAGACTGAGATATTTTTCCTGCCCAAACGCTCTTTGGTTTCCAGAGGGGTTTGCTAGATTGAAGTTACTTACTTGCTCTTTGTGAATTTCAAGAATGTGTGGACTGGGATGTGTACATGTGGGGTGTATTCATGTGAGAATTTGAGACCTTGTTACAAAAGTTAAAAAATAATTACAAGTATATGCACCACTTACCCGAATCTTTCTTTGCAGAGGGTAGTCGGTGTTTTGGAGAACTGTGAATTCAACGGAATTCATTTTATTAAGTTTCTTGTGGATCTGCTTCTACAATTCCTTGCTTTCCACTCATGATTGTCAAGTTACTCACTCACTTTCCCTGTTCTGTACCATTTGTTGTTGCTTCAGTGCAGAAAAATGTGGGTTAAAGAAATGTTTTTACTTTATTGTAAGGATCAGACCTACTCAACACTTTCATTTGCAATCACTATCCTGAAGCTGCAGTCAGTTCCAGCATTATACAAACATTCTATTCCTGGAAACTTTGTATTAGCCCATTTCTATGCATATTGAATTGTACACATAATGGCAAAATTACATAAATCGGGGCTTACACAGTCATGGGACTCCCTGTATCTGCCTCAGTTTGCAAATAGAGAAAGAGCTGTTCAGAGGATTCTTTCCGTCCATTCTACATCAGCTTTGCACTGTTGCACTTCAATTATAGGCCTCAGATTATTCTGTCAACACAGCAGGCTGCTGCTGCAACAGAAAAAGATATGAAACCACCGTAGTTCTCTTTTATGAAGTAAGAGTTCTGTGAGCTTTTGGCAGGGAGAAAAATTGGAGAGAACTAGTTCTAGAAGTTTGGAGTATGCAATAAGCAATGTGCTATACCAGGAAGCTGCTGATATATATTACAATTTAGCAATCCAGGATTCCTGTGCTAGATTTCTAGCTTCCAAACACTAAGAGTGGTTTGGAAATAGAACCAATTAGCCAGAGAGGTGATGGCTTGTTTTATTGGATGAATTCAAGCAGGGTCTAGGCAGCCATCTGTTTGAGATGCTTTAATCTGCACTGAACAGAGTTTGAATGGGATGGCCCTACATGACACTTCCAACCCTTTGATTCTATGATTTTTTGTTTTCAATATTTCCATCGACTTGACATGCAAGTGAAAACAGAAATTACAGGATGTGGACTCTATGTTAGTTAGAACTTCAACACATGTGCCTCTGAATAATGTTCTACAGGTGATCCTTGTTTAATGATCATTTTGTTCAGCAAAATGATTTTGTTCAAACTTGCACTGGCACTGAACTTATGGTACTTATTATTTATTATTTAATATATGATGAAAACATGAAAGAAGAGAAGTAAACATATACACATAACCCATGCAATGAGGCAGTGACCTCATAATTGAATGTCCTATCCAGCTATCCAGGCAGTTACCTTTGGCATTGCTTCATGCAGTTATTCTAGGGAGCCAGAAAATGCACATCATGGACAATCTTGCACAATATGGGCATTGTACCAACTTCTGGAGATTAGCAAGAACATTCTAGAATGATAAGTAATATATGTGAACATAGAACATATGAGTCATACTTCCTTAATATGCATATTGATTCCCAAGGCCATCTTTAGTTATAGCTCCCATTGTTTAATTAAGTGGAAAGGTGTGTGAGATATAATTTAATAGAATAATATGTTCATTTTCTAACTATTCATTTGCTGGCAAAAGGAAGTTTAATACATTTCCTTTTTGGTATATATTATGCCTCTGATTAAGGCTTAGTTCAAATGCATATGAAGTAGTTATGCATGACTATTAACAAATGAAGATAAATAAGGAAATGCATCCATGAAGTTTAGTGATGAATAGATTTAGATAGAATCTGATTTAACAAGCAATCTATGCTAAGAAAAAAAACTTCCGTGTCCAAGTGTTCTTCATTGGATTAAATTGTGTGTATTTATATTTGTGTTGGATCATCATATTTGCATGTCTGCACAAATGACTGAGCAAAGGTGAAATGTCACTGTTGACATTGTGATTGACCAAAGTGCTATTTTACAGAGGAATGGTTCTCAACCTGTTATGTCTTAGGTCCCATCAATCTCCTCCTGTTAAAGATCACACTTCCAAAGAATGACATTTGTAGCCAAATTGTTCCTATGTTTATCATTTATGATAAGCTTTTAGCCTGGGTACCACCTTACAACTGAGTCCTAATTTTAAACCATGGTTTGGATAACATAATTTTATATATAATTTTTTTAAAAAAATCCTAATTATACTTTGCAAGTAGGTTCTGTTAGAAGTAAGTCTTCATCCTGGTTCATCCAAGCCGGGAATAAATAAGCAAACATGGCGACTGCTTTGGGAAGAAGGTTACAGTTTATTGCAGAAGACAGATGGTCCTTGCAAGAAGGAGCAGAGGAGAAGAAAGAGAGAGAGCACATGGGCAGAAGGTCTTTTTATACCCTCTAGCCCTGCTTGGAATAGTTTCCTGTTCCTGTGGCATGAACTTTGAGGATATTTCTGAGTGTTTTTCTAGGCTTTGATATCTGTGGTTTAATCCCATTATCATATCCTGCTTTCCAGGTGATGGGGCTAATGACTCTTAAGAGCTTGGGTGGGGTATGCAGATTTTCTCTTTGTCTTCTTGATTGCTCTGGCTTCAACTTTCTGATGGTTCCACATCTGCATATGTATAAGACTAGCTACTGCTTTGGGCAAAGAGATGAGGCCAGGTTTGGTTTCTGTTTTTCAAAAAAATGCTTTTTAAAAAATCCTTTTGGTGAACAATATCTTTCTTTCTGCCTTTTTAATATTTCCTTCTCTGGGCTAACTTCCCACAGTTCTTTGAATTAAGATAACTTTTTTTAAAAGTTGCTTGAGCTTTACACTCAGGAAATAGCACAAAAACTGACTGTTCTTCAGTTATAGTCAAACATGCACCTATTTCATGGTATCCCGTAAGGGAGATAGGGCAGTATACAAATTTAAATAAACATAAACATAAACATCTCTATCAGAGATATGGATATACTGTACTACATTGAGAAGACGCTTACCAGTGTATATAAATTCTATTAAGTGGATATCAATGTAAACATCCCATATCAGACTTAGAAAAGGGTTTTATACTTTTATACTTTGTCTTACATGTGTATGTGTTTGTGTGTGTGTGTATGCGTGTTTGTTGTGTTTTTGTTTTTCCTATAAGAAAAATGTAAGGTTTGAAACGGACTTAAAAAGCAGACAACATTTGAGCATTCAGGTTACAGTATTAATAATTTATAAAATATTTAGTATGCAAAGAATCCATTCTAAAATAATAGGTGATGCACACAGCTATAAATTACTAGAAATATTTTGGGCCATAACAGATTTCTTTATCTCACTCTCTTCCATTTTGATCTGCCCCATCAGCAGAGGGATATGCCCTGTTGCATTTTATTCAACAGAGTGTGAGACCAGAATAGTGCAGAAAAATAAAAAATGCATTTAGCCATCAAAAACTATCATGGTTTATTTCATCTAGAAAAACATAATATAATCTCTTTTCCTCTGCTTTCTGTACATTTTGATATGAGTTTCTGCTTTTGTGTTACTGTATTGAGTATAGTTTAGACTTCCATGTAATATTGGTGATTCGCTAACCTAGAGATTTGTGACTATACTTGGCCTTTGAATAGTATTTCAAAGATCAGATTGAAATATAAGCAAAGCCATGATATATAATTTGTTAAGACCTAGAAAAACTATATTTAATCTTGATTTTAAATAAGTTTCATTAAGTTAAAAATCTATTAAAATAATACAATCAATATAATTGTTCTAAATATTTTTACTAATGGACTTTTTTCTGGCAGGTTAAAAATTGCAACTTGCAACAATTTTTACAAGGTCTCAAGACCATCTGTAACTCTTCAGGGGTGAGTTTCAAGCTTAGAACATGCATCCTCTGCTGTAATCCATTTAGATTGCCTGGCAGAATAAGTAAACGGATGAAGTAGAAGATGCTATAGCAGTTCTGGCCTATATTTCCCTTTGCATACTCTGTGTTAAGCATGGGAGTCTGAATGAAAATTCAAATGTTTATTTGTGTGACAAGTGTTAGTTCTACTTAATCACAGACTCCAGATTAAAGCAAATGTGCTATTCATATTCAAGGAAATGCCCAACTGAACAGTTTAATTCATCCTGCAGTGAAGAAGGCATTGCCAGCATGTTCATTTTCCTTTTTAAGCCTTTATATTTTCTGAGAAGAAAGATGATGGATTTGTTGCATCATATCCAAATGCCTGGAAAAATTATCCTCTTTGGGACTTGCTGCAAAACTCTAGGCATTAAAATAGGTTTTGTGTAGACTGAACCCAGAGGAAAGGCAGCTTAGTTAGAACTATTTGCATGAAGAAAAAGAGTTGTCTTTACAGTTGGGTTCACATGTGGCTTAATCATGGTTTAATGTTTTGAACCTTTTGTAGGAATTTTATTCCTTACCAAATGTGTTCTGAGCTAGAATAAAAACACCAGGCAATTGCATGAAATTAAGTGCTTTATTATTCATCCAAGACCAATGTCAGCAAGTTGTTAGGTGGAGAGCCACACAACCCCCCCTGCTTTCATCTATCACATATTTTATACATTACTGTCAGTCCCTCCAATGGAATACCAGCCCCTTATCTAGTCAGCCACTTCCCATATCAGCATAACATATATGAGACTTCCTTCCTCCTCTGTTGGGGTCTCTAACTTTTGGGAGGATACTTTTATCTAAAGAGGAGCTATCCCTGGAATGCACACTTTATCCCCTGGGTAAACTATATTCAAGGCCTGTGAAAATTGAAACGAAGAAGGCTAACAAAATCTAACAAGTCATGGTTTCATAGTCTTAATAAAAGCGTAAAATGCTCTAATACTATATTCTATAAAATATTCCAGTGGTTTAATGAAAAAGCAATAACTGGCTAGGTTTGCCTTTAGCCATAAAGTATGAGTGCATTTGTACAGAATGCTAAGCTAAAACAACACAAAATGACAGAATAACAAAGTTGAAAGGGACCTTGGAGGTCTCCTAGTCCAACCCCCTGCTCAGGCAGGAAATCTTATACCATTTCAGACTAATGGTTATCCAGGGTCTTCTTAAAAACCTCCAGTGTTGGAGCACCCACATCTTCTGGAGGCAATTCATTCCACTTGTTAATTGTTCTAACTGTCAGGAAGTTTCTCCTTAGTTCTAGGTTGCTTCTCTCCTTGATTAGTTTCTATCCATTGCTTCTTGTCCTGCCTTCAGGTGCTTTGGAGAATAGCTTGAACCCCTCTGTTTTGTGGCAGCCCTTCAAATATTGGAAGACTGCTATCATGTTGCCCCTAGTCCTTCTTTTCATTAAACTACACATACCTAATTCTTGCAAACATTTTTTCTGTATATGATTTAGCCTTCAGTCTCTTAATCATCTTTGTTGCTCTTCTCTGTACTCTTTCTAGAGTGTGGTTTTACCAAGACACTATAAAGTGCTATTAACACTTCAGATGATCTTGATTCTGTACCTCTGTTAATGCAGCCTAGGACTGCATTGGCTTTTTTTGGCACTTGCAGCACATAAAATGCCATATACCTTGGAATTGTGCCTAAGCTATCAATTTAGACTGATAGAATCTTGTTCTGATGCGTGTGGGATATGAATAGAAGAGAATATTTGTAGCTCTGGGTTGAACTGTGGAGTCCTTGGTGCTGTCTGAGCTTGATTGTTTTCTTGCAGACATTTCATTACCCAACTAGGTAACATCTTCACTGCTAGAAAGGAATGGCCTTTACTCTCTGTTTATATATAGTTGATTTGCCCTTTCAGGGTTGGTGAGAATGTTGTTTTCTTCTTGGTATTTCCTTGATTAGGCTATTTACTGTTTGCTTGTGTTCATGGTTCCTTGATGGGGGTATTGTTTGCTGTTTAATTGTTGGTCTGGTATTAATCCTGGTGTAAATCCCTACTTACAAATCAACAACAAATATGGAATATCCTGCGCAAGTCACAATTGAGCTGGATAGGTAAGAAGGGAAGTTTACAAAATGTAGTGTATATGGCAGAGTCGAATCTAGATTGAGGAAGTCCTTAGTAAAGAATACCTTTCTACATTAAGAGTTGGCAGCGAAGAAGCCAATTTAATTATCTTTGCAATGATTAATTCAGCATAATTGGGAGGGCGTTGTGGAAAATTTAAAATTTTCTATTCTCAGCTTTCTATGTCTTGCAACTGATGAAGCATAAAGCATTATGTGGAGCCAGGAAATTCTTAGAGCTATTAAAATATTAAACATACAAACGTCATGTGAATATTTAAGTTTAACAGCCACTTATGTCTAGACAGGGGTAGGCAACCTTGGCTCTTTTATCTCGTGGACTTCAACTCCCAGAATTCCTGAGCCAGCCATGCTGGCTCAGGAATTCTGGGATTTGAAGACCACGAGTCATAAAAGAGCCAAGGTTGCCTACCCCTGGTCTAGGAGGAGCATGAGTGATCAAGCAATTTATGAAAGACATAACAGCTTTCATTCAGGTAGGTGTCCTTAATGTATTTTGACAGGCTTGAAAAGAAAAAAGGGGAGAAAAGAACCAGACTAGAATTGTCATGGGAGAAAGTTTACTAAGTCTTAATAGCTAGAATGGAAGTGAGTCATGAGACTTCCTTTCTAAGCTTTCTTTTGCTGCAATTTAGGCACAGTATAACCACAACAAAAAAGAATATTTTTTTAAACTCATTAAACCAAATCCTACAGCAAGATTACNTGAAAAGAAAAAAGGGGAGAAAAGAACCAGACTAGAATTGTCATGGGAGAAAGTTTACTAAGTCTTAATAGCTAGAATGGAAGTGAGTCATGAGACTTCCTTTCTAAGCTTTCTTTTGCTGCAATTTAGGCACAGTATAACCACAACAAAAAAGAATATTTTTTTAAACTCATTAAACCAAATCCTACAGCAAGATTACTTTTTAGAAATGGAGAGTATGAAGCACAATCAATTCAAGTTCATATTTATAATGGGAATAAGGGAAAACAAAAAAGCCAGCAACATAACAATGATCGGAATTATCTCTAGGAAAGATAACTCAACCTGCTTTGCAGTGGAAAATTATCCTCTAAAGATTTCCCAAAATGGCAGCATTTCAAAATCTGAACCTCTCTGATTAACCCATACTTTGGGTTCCCTTTAATTAGATTGTTTTGGGACCTGGCAGCTGAAACTTTCTGTGTTCATGGATCACTGAAATGATTGCACAAGTAAAAATGATTTGGTCAAGTGATACAACAGGAATGAAGATTTCTGCTTCACATGATGCTACCTATAAAATGGAGATAGTAGCCTGATCCTGTAAAATAGAGGAGAGGGAAGGTATATTTTTTCTTTTTAGTTTGGAATCCAGATGGCATATGGATAACTTTTTGGGAACTTCCATGCCAATCAGAGAGCTTGTAGGGTACAGCCCAAAAAGTCAAGTCGATGGCCATGATGATCTGTTTTTACGTGTATTGTTGTTAAAGTTCTTCCATCACAGAATGTCAATCATACATCTTGACTTTTTTTTTACCATGTCCTGTGGATACACTGATGCTAACAGTGGGCAGAAATTAGATTGGCAAGGTCGAAGTGAAGCTTTGATATTTTGCTTTGGAAACTGTATGATAGATAAAGTGCATTTCTCCTTTCCCCCTCCCCCCCTTTTTTCCCAGCACATCATCTAGTTACAGAGTCTTCCATCAGTTTATTATTTCTTTTTTAATGGCAGGACTACATCAATCATATGGGCAAAGACATACTTTTTTTCAGAGCTTTCCTTTTCTAAGCAAGGTAAACCTATGTAAGACAAGTGCTGCAGTCTTTGTGATATTTGCAGAATGAATGTGTTACCACAGGGGTGTCACACTGTCAGCCCAAAGGCCGGTTGCATCATGTGGAGGCCACGCCCACCCCAGCTCCAGCAGTGCAAAAAAAGTTGTGATCCATCATGACATGTCCCATGATGTGGCGAGTTTGACACCCGTGTGTTACCACATTAGGACTACAAGACAATTATTTGGGGTCTACCTAAAGGGAGTTGCAGCTCCTGGCTTAAATGGAGATTCTCCATTCCAGGAATAGACAAATCATTTGCTCCATTCTTTGTATCAGTTTCTCATCTGACTCCTGATTAGCTGCCTTTTACCCACTCTTTTTTAGCATAACATTGTTGGAGAGAATGATAACAAGCTTTCTTATTCCTGAACAGTAACTGCCTCTGTAAGAAGGGGCAGATGGATAGAGGTCTTGCAGAAGTATATTTGAAAATAACCAAGCCAAACCACTAGTAATCAAGTTCATAACTTATCACTTGAGAGATTGCAGAGAATGAGAGAATCATTTGTAAGTGAGAACAATCAAGTGTGAGCACATGGAGGTGAAAAAAATGGAACAATGCAAGGCCAGGAGGCAGCTATGAATTTACTGATAGAAATACCAGGCTACTTTCTTTTTCTCAGCCCAATCTATTCAATGAGGCTGATGTTATGGGAGTAAATGTAGAACGTTATATACAACAAAGGAAATGGCAGAACATGAAAAATGTGGCTGTTTCAGGGCCCAGATGACCAAAGTTTGAATAGAGACATTATTCTGGACTTCCTCTTGTCTCTTTCTGTTTAAGCTATGTGTTTAAACTCATGTAGATAATGGATGAGTGATAAGTTTAGTAGAACTGTCAAAAGACTCTTAGCTTCCCTCTTTCTGTATTGGGTGTGTACATGTGTTTGTGGAACCATATAGTAGTACAGTATTTGAGATGGGGAGAAGATGACAGCAAGACTATACCAGCATGTTTATTCAGCAAAATTCCCAACATGCAGAAGTGTCTTTGGGTTAGCGGGAATGTCGAAGAGAGACAAATTATAAAGTCAGCTTTGTATTGCAAGCTTTAACTGAGTTATTCTGAATGGATAACAGGTGTTCTGATGATCCAGCTGCTGTCTTTGTAAAGATGTTGGTAGTAGATCTTTGATAAAGGAAGTGATAACACTTCAATTTTTTTCAGAGATGAGACCAAGTCTGCAATATTCATTTACATATGTAGTAGCAATAACAAATCACATGAGGAAGGAATTATCATGAGGCTCAAATGTCTGAGAACATATATATATTAACTGTGGAGGAAAAATCAACAGTTTTCTTTCAGTCTTCTTGCTAAGTAATTAACTGAGATGGTTTCAGAACTTCTTTGTAATTAAATCATACTTGCATATTAATTGTGTAATTTGCTCTAGCCTTGTAGACAGAAGTCCTGAAAACCAATTAAACATTTCCCAATAGAATTAATAAACTTGTACATTTGATCTCATCTTGGCTTTCTTCCTTTGCTGTTAGAAAAATAATGACAGGGTTCTAGAATTTTTGCTGGGCAGCCAGTTAATAAGTACAATGACTAATCTTTCATCCTCTCTTCACTAGGCAGGATTAGCCTCAGCCTCTCTGGAACAAAAGTCACAAGGGAATACATCCAACTGACAAAATTGTTTAAAGGTGTCCAACACTTCATATGCTAATCTCTTCTAAAGAATTGCTTGATACTGTGATAGAATGTAGTGAGGAGGTGGATCTCAGGAGGAAGTAGAGAGAAGTAGAAAGAAGTAGAGAGAAGTAAGAGGCAACATAGCCCAGATATTATGTGTGAGAGAAAGAGAAAGAGTCCCTTCTTAATTCTTTATAGAGTATATTGTAGATGCAGATAGTAAAGCCTTCAGTCTGGCAAGATTTTGTCTATAAGTGTGAAACAATAAAGAACGCCACTTGAAAGAATTGCCACAGGTCATTCTTGATTTTGGGCAATTTACAATGAGTCTACTGGCTGTTCCAACTTTCTCTGAGTAGTAGCAATTCTTCTTTTCCTCCCAAAATTATAGCTATGCCCACTTTTGCAGCTCCCCCCCACCCCAGAATTGTAGTTAGGCCCACCTTTGCAGCTGGGAGGCAACTTAAACTTCTCAGTTTACTCACCAAGGTAGGACCACACTGGAGAGTAGAATTATTGGAACTTCTCTGTGGTTATCCCTGTTTGTTAGATGATTTATCTCTAGACAAATAAAATGTGTTAGAGGCACCTAGGTTTGTTTAATGTGATGGTGATGGTGTTATCCATTTAGTTGTGTCTGACTCTTGGTGATTCTATGGGCCAGGTCTCCTCACATCTTCTGATCTTGCATTACTTGAGTTTTTCTATGCTGTGGCTGGTGTCAGCTTTGATGGTGTCCAGTCACTGTGTTCTTCAGTAACCTGGTTTCCTTTTACTGCTAA
>NW_015388527.1:93597-94871 GCF_001527695.2 Protobothrops mucrosquamatus
GCAAGAAGAGCCATGGGGGCCGGAGCGCACCACAGCTCTTAAACAGCGGGTGCGCCCTCCCCTAGTGTGATATGGCCCTCTGCTCCCGCCATATCTACCCCTCCCATACACAGTCTTAATGGAATTGCCCTCTATTAGGCAGACCCTTCCCCCCTCCCCAATTCCAGGACCTACGCCCACCTCGCCGAGGCCTTCAGCCAGCCTGGGAGAATTAATTTCAGTTTGCCCACCCCTCTCCCTTGAACCCCCTAAAACCCGGACTAAAAATTTGATTAAAAATCCCCTTAGGTTGCGTTTTGATGAGTGAAGCTGCCTTCCTCTGATTTATCTCTCCATAGTTCATTGTTTATGGCTCCCCACTTTTTCCATTACTGGAAATGAAGTGAGCTTGGAAAATGAGTCATAAGCTAAGAGCTATTGAGGTGCAGCCTGAATCAGAGGTCACAGGTAATTCAGGGGAATGTACTCAAAATTACAAATATCTCCTCTTAGTTTTCTCTTTTAGATGCTAACCCATGATCAGCAATTATTGAAGGGCTCTCTAGTGATCAGGATGGACTTAATGACACTAAAGGTTTCTGGTACATATTCTAAAAGCAAATCCTTGGAAGGGGACTGCCTAAAACTATTAAATCTGGAGTGCATTAAAAACAGTAACTGTTTGCTATCATCCAACCAATATTTGCACTAACTTAATTTTTAACCTGCCAGTACTGTTTGTTATCATCCAGCCAATATTTGCACTAACTTTCTGTTTTTTAGTTCTAGATTGACAGACAACTGTGCTCTATGATGCATGACCCTATAATAAAATCCCAGCCATTAATATTCATTCAGAACTTGAGACAGGGACTCATAGTGTTGTCTTAGGGCTAGAGAGACCCAGATCCAAGTGCAGATTCATCTATGAAAATCCATTCTCTCTTAACTTTCCTCACAGGAAATCCCATGGAATATGCACTGAGCTCTTGGAAGAAAGGTGGAATATAAAACTAATGAATAAATAAATCAACTGAGAGTAATAATGACAAAATATTAAACATAAAAATAATAATTACAAAATAATGTAACCTGTTAATTAGTAGGTGGGTTAACTTGGCTTGCAAACATAGATACAAGCCAAGCATGTTGGTCAGTTACTTTAGAATAACTTCTAAAACATGGAGGAAATCCTGATAATGAGGTCCTATACTGTTGATTAGCAAATAGTAACTTTTTGAATTATAAATTGGGATGTCACCTTTCAAAGATTACTGCAACCAAAAAACAATTCA
>NW_015388527.1:98339-114046 GCF_001527695.2 Protobothrops mucrosquamatus
ACATCTCCAGAGATTTTTTAGGAAGGTTCTGAAGAATATTACATACATTGTCTGATATACAACTGTCTGCCTGTTGGGCATAATTTGTGATTTTGTGCTACAGTGCAATAACATCCTGTTTCTCAGCAAGCAAATCTATTCCCTTGAAACTGAAGTGGCTTAGATAGAGAGGTATATAGATAAGACCTTCTGTGATAATCCCTACTGGGGAGAATGAGTGGGAGAAGGACATCATTTCAAGGATAAGGGAGAGGAGATACCCTGTTTTGGATGATGAACCTAGTTTCTTTTTGAAAATAGATACTCCTCTGGAGGATGGAACTTTTTTGGTTATGGGTAACTCAGTCATTAGAAATATAGACAGATGGGTTTATGATGGGTGTGCAGATTGCAAGGTGGTCTTGTCTGCTTGGTATGAAGATTTACAGAGGTCAAAATCTATCTATAATCTGTATATGTTCCCTTCTTGATCAGATGACCAAGCAGGAGGAGGAAGGGGAGCTTAGATTGGAACAGCCAGCAGCATTCCAGTCTGCTGCCCAGCTGCTTCTCCCACATTTTTCAGAAAGTTTTTCTTCACAGGTACCAGAAAAATTTGTTCATTTGTAGCTCAAGCTTTCTTTTGCAATTTTCTCTCACCATCTTCTATTCTGTTTTGTTTTGTTCTGTTCTGTTCTGTTCCACTCCACTCTGCTCCATTAATGGGGTGTGGTGGCACAGTGGTTAGAATGTAGTATTGCAGATTGACTTTGCCTACAGCCAGGAGTTTGATCCTGACTGGCTCAAGGTTGATTCAGCCTTCCATCCTTCTGTGGTCAGTAAAATGAGGAACCAGATTGTTGGGGGCAATATGCTGACATTTGTAAACCTTTCAGAGTGTGCTGTAAAGCATTATGAAGTATATATAAATCTAAGTGCTATTGCTATTGCTATTGCTATTGCTATGCTATTGCTATCCTATCCTATCCTATCCTATCCTATCCTATCCTATCCTATCCTATCCTACTGATTGACAAACTCCCAATCCTTTATGCATTATGTCTTTCCAAGACTCCAGTGAATTGGAAAAAATTAAAATGTAGGAGATCAGCTTTTAAATTTATTTATTTTATTTTATTTATTTACACAATTTATATGCCGCCCTTCTCCCCATGGGACTCAGGGCGGCTCACAGCATATTAAAACATCGTACAAAAAAATTTTCCCCTGCTAAAAACCAATTAAAACCCAAATATTGGTAGCTGTGGCTCTTTAAAATCATTTAAAAATTGTCCCTATTTAAAACTCACCCTAGGTCAGGCCCGCTTGTTGNTAATTAGTAGGTGGGTTAACTTGGCTTGCAAACATAGATACAAGCCAAGCATGTTGGTCAGTTACTTTAGAATAACTTCTAAAACATGGAGGAAATCCTGATAATGAGGTCCTATACTGTTGATTAGCAAATAGTAACTTTTTGAATTATAAATTGGGATGTCACCTTTCAAAGATTACTGCAACCAAAAAACAATTCATGAATATCAAAAATTGATATCAAAGTGGCCACTCCTTTTGTTTTTTCCCAAGTTGCCACCTCTTTCTTTAGTCAGTAGGATGAGAAGAATTATGTTAAACCACTTAAAAGCATTTGGAAGGAATGCTAAGACTTATCCTTTATGAGAAATAGTTTAGAATTTGGGAAATCCTCAGGGTTCAATTGTGGACCCTGCATTCATCAGATAAGCAAATTTCTTACTATTTCAAAAAGCTTGACATGTTACTAAATTCAATAGCTTTTCAGTAGAGACCCCATTTATATATCGATGTCATCAAAAATTGCAAAAGATACACCTAAAAAAATGGAAGTGCATTATGAGAAAAGATAAAAGGGAGAACAGATTTCAGTTGCAATTCTACAGATTATGCAAAAGACAGTTATATAAAATTTGGATTATCAGGCTCTTATCATTATGAGATGGCACTCCAGGCAAAGGTCACTTTACACAGCATTATGTAAGCATGTGATTGCCGACTAGGCAGAATTCTCTGCCCATCTATCTGCAATACTTTCATGTTGCCTACAATAGAGCCCCTCCATCACAACCTTTAACTGCCTCGAGAGGAGTTTTGGAATTCTTTCCTTGTCCCTCGATCATCTTGCTGGTGAAGAAAGAGCTTGCTATGAGCAAATTGCTCACTGTCTTAATTGGTGGCCAAGCAGCTCCCACATATCCAAGTTTATATATCTCCTGTTTATATATCTCCTTATATACCTCCTCCTGAGGTAAAGCTGAGACTTTACCTCAGCTTCCTTTGCTTTCTCACATGCAAGAGAATGTGCTTTTAAAGAGTGTCTATAAATATCTGTTTGCTTATATAATGTGTATTCCTGGAACAGTTTCTTGAGCACTGGAGTTTGGCTACCTGGATTTTTTTTTTTTTTTTTTTTTTGGTTACTAAGAGGCAGCTGCCACACGTTCATGCATCTAAGCAATCAAAAGCAGGAACAATCATCTGCCACCTTTTAGACATTAAATATGAAATACATAGAAAAAAGGCAGTTTGAGACAACTTCTATGATCACAGTTTTGTGGTATTTTTTTTAGTGCAACCTGTTTTTGATCCCTTTAAAGCTCATAACAGCAGCAATTAGCCATACTTATATCTCATAGTCATGATTGTTTTATTGTTGCAAAATTATCTGTTCTCTGGCTTGATGAAAATGATTTATTACCAGAACAAGATGTTCTCTACACAATAAGCAAACAAATAAATAAAAATGAGCATGCTTCCTATTCTAAATCAACCATGTAAATCATGTATACCTATTTAGAACTGAGTCAAAAAGCTTCAATTTTTACAGGCTTTTACAAGCACTTTAATCAGTGGGGAAAAAAGTATCTTCATTTCTAAAAAATGATTATCAATGCCATCAGTAGCTAACCATGATTATCAATATGGGATTCTGAAATTAGTCACTTCAACACTTGCTTCAATTAGTATTTTTAAAAAGCTTTACCTTCATTTATTTATTTGGTTTTTTTTTACCTTTATTACAAATCTTGACCATGAAGCCTCATGCTATTAAACTAATATGTTACGAATGTTTGATATCAGTATAGAAGTTAACCTAGAAAGAAATTTTTTAAAAATGGGATTTTTCCACATTGAAAGTTCTGAAAAGTCAATGTCAAATCTCTTAACAATTTGCATAGACTATGAGATTCCTAGAAACTGATCTTACTGAAATACCTCTCCACTCATGATAGATTATATTGTGAGTGGAAGTCTATTTATAAAGTGTCTAGATAGAATGTGTACTGGTATCTCAATTATTTTTAATAGGCATAATTTATGACCATTTGTAAATAAGTCATTTTTTAAAAAATGGCTGCTTGAAGAAAATTTCTTTCCTACCAATGTATCTTAAAAATAAGATAAAATCTGTTGTTAGTATTGAGTATTTGCTGGAAGAAATTAAGAAAAGAGCACAATTCTATGTGAACCCAATGGTTGGTTAATGATGGTTGCATTGTTATATCTGCCAACCTGGACATTTTGATAGAAATTGTTCATACTGACCCCATTGGCTTTTGAACTGTCTTGCAAGAAAAGCACCATATATCTTTTGTGTGCCATGCTTATTATTTGTGATATTCCTGACAAAATAAACCACATGGCAGAACAAATAAGATATGCTTTTATATATAACATATATATCCTCATTTACCCTATACACACAGATAGACAGACAGACACACACACACGCACACGCATGCACACAGCCTCAGCTCAGTACCTATTTCTACTGATTACTTAGCAAGTTCTTCTTTGATTGCTATCTCAAAAAAATGCTCAACTGTAACCAGATACACCAGTGTTTGAGATGCTCAAAAATGAATATACTAGGGAAGAAACAATAGGAGAAGAAAAATGTCAAATATCAAGAGCTTTGCTGCTATTGCTGAACAACCTCAGATTCATTTAGCATTCTGGGATGTCCATCACTCACTAGTTGCCATATTGATTACTTAAGAGAAAGGTGTACATTCTATTTTTCCCAATCCAAGAGATGCCCTTGAATTAACATCCTGACATCTCCAAAAGTACTGGGCTTAATCGGAACAAACATTGAAATTAATTTTATTTTTATTTGGTGTTGTATTCCAATGCAGTTAAATAAGATAATTATTCTCCAGTCAGGTATTACATTTTTCTTTATTATGCTCCAATAAAGTCACAATGTGATGACAATTTGTGGACAACTCTTGAACCTGCATGCAAATCTGTTATAGGTTGCTCACTTCTAAAAAATGAGCTAGTGTTTACCAGTATATTCAGTAAAATGTAAAGCATGTGGTTTATATTTTAATACAAGAAGAAATCAGTGAAATTTGTGCTAGGCATTTTATGTTGCCCAACAATATATAGCATTGTGAACTTGTGTTCTCACTTGGCACAGTGGCAGACATGTTTGTTATATTTATTTTCAGTGATGTTCTTTCTGCTGAAACCCTGTGCAATCAGGAAATTCACACCTAGAAAATTAATGTCAGCGCTCTCACAAAAATTCACCTGCAGTGAGGTTTCTTTCCTTGGTGAATGTAGAGGTCTCTAAAAAATCCTTCCAAGACTTCTTATAATGTATGTAACAGACTATATGTTGACAGACGGACAACCCGTATTAAACACTAAAACACGATGTCACGTTATTGTAGGACAAAGAGTCGTTCGTTTAGATAAGGGAACTTTGACTTCACCGAATCTATCTCTCCATATATCTATTCTGGAAGACACTATTATCCTACTGGGGAGAATGAGTGGGAGAAGGACATCATTTCAAGGATAAGGGAGAGGAGATACCCTGTTTTGGATGATGGACCTAGTTTCTTTTTGAAAATAGATACTCCTCTGGAGGATGGAACTTTTTTGGTTATGGGTAACTCAGTCATTAGAAATATAGACAGATGGGTTTATGATGGGTGTGCAGATTGCAAGGTGGTCTTGTCTGCTTGGTATGAAGATTTACAGAGGTCAAAATCTATCTATAATCTGTATATGTTCCCTTCTTGATCAGATGACCAAGCAGGAGGAGGAAGGGGAGCTTAGATTGGAACAGCCAGCAGCATTCCAGTCTGCTGCCCAGCTGCTTCTCCCACATTTTTCAGAAAGCTTTTCTTCACAGGTACCAGAACAATTTGTTCATTTGTAGCTCAAGCTTTCTTTTGCAATTTTCTCTCACCATCTTCTATTCTGTTTTGTTTTGTTTTGTTCTGTTCTGTTCCGCTCCACTCTGCTCCATTAATGGGATGTGGTGGCACAGTGGTTAGAATGCAGTATTGCAGAACTGACTTTGCCTACAGCCAGGAGTTTGATCCTGGCTGTAGGCAGGAGTTTGATCCTGGCTGTAGGCTCCTTTGCCTACAGCCAGGAGTTTGATCCTTGACTGGCTCAAGGTTGATTCAGCCTTCCATCCTTCTGTGGTCAGTAAAATGAGGAACCAGATTGTTGGGGGCAATATGCTGACATTTGTAAACCTTTCAGAGTGTGCTGTAAAGCATTATGAAGTATATATAAATCTAAGTGCTATTGCTATTGCTATTGCTATGCTATCCTATCCTATCCTATCCTATCCTACTGATTGACAAACTCCCAATCCTTTATGCATTATGTCTTTCCAAGACTCCAGTGAATTGGAAAAAATTAAAATGTAGGAGATCAGCTTTTAAATTGATTCCTGCTGGAAAGACAATAGGTACTGAGTAGCTAATTTGGAAGGGTAGCTATTTTGAGAGTTAGTCTGATGTAATGGCTAAGATATGAGGCTAGAAACTTGGAGACTGTGAGTTCTAGTTCTGCCTTAGGCACAAAGCCAGCTGGGTGCCCTTGGCCAGTCATTCTCTTTCAGACCTAGAAAGGAAGGCAGTGGCAAATCACTTCTGAAAACTGTAGCAATTTCTCCAGGTAATTGCTGACAAATTTGAATGGACACAATTGAATGGAAGAAAATATATATAGATATTTTAGGAAATGCTATAGTATAAGGGATAACACCAAGGTTGGAAATGGGCTCATGGGTGGTCATATCTGTTAAGAGAAAAAAGGCAGTCAAAAGGCTATGAAAAGGGCTGATGCCAACAACTTTGGGGCAAGGATAGCCTATGTTTCTATTACTGTGTTAGTAGTCTCTGAGCCAATTAGATGGAAATTAGGGTACTTGGTTATGAATGTAAACACAGATATAAAAAGTAAAAGAGAAACCTTGAAGAATGAAAAAAAATGAATTGTATATAATCGTACCTGGGCGTAAAGTTTATAAAAAGGACAAGAAAGGGTTTACTGGGAGGATATATTGTTCTTCTTTGACAAGGAGAATAAAAATTCGAATTTATTAAAAACAACTTTAAAATAAAAGATTTCTCCATAGAATTATTATGAATGGGAATATCTGACTGCAAATGTAAATTAGATCTAGGAATAATCTGTCTCCTGCCTAAAATACTGAAGGCTATATTGAGAAATTGAAAGAGATCAAGCATGCATGCCAAGGAGAAGTAATAATAGAGAGCTTAAATTGCCTTCACATAAAATGGGATCCTTTATATTCAGGCCATGACAAAGAGCCCCAGATTTTAGATACTTTAAATGACCGTGTTTTGGAAAAGTTGGTACTGGAACCACCCAGATAGCACACAATCCTACACTTAATCTTACATAGTGACCATAAGTTTTATGGTACCAATAGTAATCAGTAATTAATTGAAAATATTTTTACATTTAGAATACATGCAATGGGTAATTGAAATGGAATTTCCACACACTGCGGTCAGTCCAAAGTCCAAGGCGTAATTTTGAAAGGCCTTCTCATGTCTCATGCCTATAGTGCTTTCAAGATCAGGCAGTAAACTGAAATTTCAGTTCAGATGCTGAATTGACAGCATTTTGACTATGATTACTCGATGCAATGTTGCCATTACAACATCTCCAGAATGAAGCAGTCTGTAAATTAAATGTAAGTATAAAAACTACCCAAAGGCTGCTGCTCCAAAGCTCTATGTTTGATCATTGTATACAGACATGAGACCTATTTATTTCAATAGAAGTAGTAGCTGCCGTGAGGCACTAGAAGATGCCAGGGAGGACTTTCCCTTCACAGTGAAGTGAAAGCAGATGCAGACCTGGGGCTCAGAACTGAGCTTAGCTCTTTTCCTTTCCTTCTGGCAAGTGGGAACAGGCAGACATGGTTATTTAAATACTTGTGTGCATATTATTTCTAAAGTGTTGTTTGAGGCTAATGTGATATAGAGCAACTGTTTTGGCAAGGAAAATTGAACATGTATAATTGCAGTAAGGTCAGGAGCTGGAAAAGAAGCTATAAATGAGGCACAGAGTTATTTGAGTCATTGATCTTGTGGTTGCAACATATTTTTCATTCTTACCTGTTACACAAATTGAATAAGAAGGAGAAACATAACAGAAGAAATGCATTCCTTATGAAGTACCCTATAAGCGAATCTGAAATTATACTATAGTAGCCCTGGTGCTGCTTTAATGAGGGAAGAATTGAAATGCTCAAGTGATGCTAATCACCTCTTTCCAGCTACTAGAAGGTGAATAGCTCACCAAAAAGCTTGAGGAAAATATACAAGCAGCTGAACGAAGTTCCTCTGGAAACAGATGTGTTGTGATGTTTTGAATCATTTAATTGGCTATTTCAGAGTTGTTTGCCTCTCTTCCCTCCATAACCTTCAAACATGCATACACAGAATCCCCTTCCTTGGGGAAAAAAATTCTTTTCCTTCTTCCTCTGCCTTTAATATCCATCGCAATAAGAGAAAATGTAAGCATACGAATCTCTTATGATCACTGTATCTCTGTGAGAAGAAGCAAAAATTCACCTACATAATTACTCAGTGTTTGGTTGTCTACTTAGTGTGTAAGTTTCTCATTGGCTAACTCCTATCCCCACTGTATTTTTGTCCATTTCTGTCACCATGGTTAAAAAAAAAAAAGGCTCAGAGAAGTGTGGCAAAGATTGTAAAAAGCTTGGAAGCTAAATCCTATGAAGAATGGTTAAAAAAAACTTGGTATGTTTCATCTAAAGAAGAGAAGGTCAAGGGATGGCATTAAAGCAGCTTCAGTAGCACAGGGAAAAGGCGTGGATTTACTAGATTTATTTATTTATTTATAAGACAAAAAACAGTGGAAGGAAGCTTTGCATTGAAAGGTCCAAAGTTGAAATAAGAAGGAATTTCCTGACTCTAAGAGCCATTAAGCAAAAGATCCTGTCTCCTGAAGTTGTGAGTGCTCCATCAGTAGAAGTTTTCAAAAAAACCATTTGTATGGGAGAGTATAAAAATTGTGCACTGGCAGACGGTTGGTCTAGATAAGAAGATCTTCAAGTTGCCTTCCATCTCTATGACTTTAGGATTTATTCTTGGTGAATGCAAGTTGCTAAGAATTATAACTCAGTACTATAAAGTACTAAAAATAGTTTAATCCAACAAGACCTACAGCAATTAAAATTGATGCCGTTCTGCATATAACAAGACAAACAGGCTACAGCTATATTGTTAAAAAAAACTACAAATAAAAACTGGTATGTTGTTAATTCTAAATTTTTACCCACTATAATATTTTTAGATAAACTACCTCATTCCTAAATACACTGAATAACCTGGGGTTAATTTTATGAAGGATCTTGGAATCTGTGCATTCATTTATAATAATTAACCTTTTTGAAAAGATTCAGTCATTTAGAATCATTTCTACAGGTACAATATTTTGCTATGGCTTTGAAAAGAGGCTATATCCAATGATGAAGCATGTGGCACATTTAGGTGAGATATGGGGAATCAGTGAGTGGCTTATAATGTTTATGGCGTATCTGTTCTTTGGCCCAAGCTGGTGATTGATTGATTTATACAAAAGTTTCCAATCACATAAATCTTTTAAAAACTAGAGAATTCAACAAGGAACAATTTGTAGAATAGTCTGGGATTAACTACCAACTAACATCCTTGAATTCATACCATGCTGAGAAGGACAGAGGCATTTTTGAAGGAAATCAGGCAAGAGTAATTAATTATTGTTACATACAGCAGTGTTTCTCAACTCAAAGTTGGTGCTATTTGGCTTTTAATATTAATAGGATTAATTTAGAGTGCACATTTCAGGGCATCTAAGCATAAGGAGTTCCTTAATTGCAAAGCTGACTGGGGAATTCTGGGAGTTGAAGTCCACACATCTTAAACTTGCCTGTGTTGAGAAACACTGCAACATACAGTATAGGATCTGAATTGCAAATTGTACTTTTAGTGAACTAATGTTGCATCCCAATTTTTATTCTTTATAGTGTAATCATATATGTCTATCGGGAAGTAAGTGTTATTAGAATTCACTCTCACTTAAGTCTTAGTTAAAAGGGTATAGTATCATTGTTTAAAGAATCTTAAGTTCTCAATCTGTTGAGAACTTTTGTTCTCTTTTGTTTTTTGCAGGGGCATTTTGTTAATCAATACCTCTTATGTATGGTTCAGCTGAAAATACCTCAAATGAAACTGTTTGCACATTTGAGAATATTAAACTTGGTGTTATTTGGCTTTTAATATTAATAGGATTAATTTAGAGTGCACATTTCAGAGCATCTAAACATAAGGAGTTTCTTGAGTGTTATGGTGATACACTTACTACTGAAAGCAATTTGCTTAATCGGCTAATTGCTTTATACACAACTGCAATTTTTTTAAAAAAATCATAGTATTACTCTGTTTAAAGCAGTACTGCAGAAATAAATCCTGAGCAACCCTTTTTCTTTTCAAATGCCAGTAACAATGAGGCAATATCACTTTTCTGGTTAATTAGAACTTAGTGGTAACAGTTTTGTCATTTCCTAGCCTGTCTATATAGTTGGAACTCACAATTAGCATCCATGTTTTTTTAAACTGTTATCTAATCAATAGTTTTTTTTTATTATATGAATACAAAGCTTTTGGGATCAATGGACATATTTAGGATTCATGCTGTGGGAATGTTCACAAAATGAATGCCACAAGTAGGTGGCTTCCCTATCACGAAACGTGCCATGTTGCATTCATAGCCAAACATGAAACATTCTTTTCCCAGAAGGTAAACGGTTCAATGCCATTGTTCTGGGAAGGTGAACACATTCTGGAAAAAAAAGGGTGCATTTACTGAACTATTTTTATTTTCTGAGGATGTAGAACAGACAGCCATTAAGATGGTGTTACAGAATGGTTTACTTGATAGCATGCGAACTCCCCCTCCCAGTTTTATTTTAATTATAAGAAGCTTATCCTTTTTTTCCCCCCAATTGTAAGAAGCTTAAGGAAAGGCAGTGAATTTGATAGGAGCCAAGAAAGAGACCTGTGATCACAGCAATGCCCATACAGATAGTCCTCAACTTGCATCCATTCTGTTCAAAGTTACAACAGCACTGGAAAGAGTGATTTGTGACTGGTCCTCATACTTATGACTGTTGCAGTGTCCCCATGATCATGTGATCACAATTTGGCCATTTGACATTTATTTATGATGGCTGCATCATCATGAGGTCATGTAATCTTCCTGGGGTCTTCTGACAGACAAAGTCAGTCGTGGAAACTGGATTCACTTAACATCCATTATTGCCTGTTCACCGCCCTGAGTCCCGTAAGGGAGATAGGGCGGTATATAAATTTAAATAATAAGTAAATAAATAAATAAATAAATAAATAAATAAATAAATAAATAAATAAAAACCGGTTGTAAAATCAAGTGCACCTCATATATCAGCCTCACTGCTTAGTGATGGTTGTTCTGATCCCAGTTGTGGTCCTAAGCTGAAGACTACCTGTACCTGTATTAAACCTGTGTGGGACACCTGAGATGATCTTAACCAAGATTTTTGTGGTGAAGAAGAGATGCAGTGCTCTTTGTTGAAGCAAAGACATAATGTGATTTCTCCTGGCAAAACACTTAAGTTTCACCCCGAAGCCTCCCCACTGGTTTCCCTTATCATTTACAAAATCTCCAGTGCAGGCGCTTTGCATCTATAGAAAGAAGCCTGTTCTGGCTTTTGCAAGCACTGGGAGATTTTGAGAGGAAATTGCAGAGAAAGGCATTGGTTGTGAAAGCTGAAGCCACTGCTCTGGCTTTTGCAAAAGTCAGAGGAGAATGAGGTGGGGTTGGGAAGCAACACATTGGCTTCTTTTGGGCTTTTAGAAAGGAGGAAGACAGGTTAATTCATGGAGCAGCTTCCAGGGACTGCTTTACTCAAGTTAACTTACATCAAAGTGAAGCCTCCTTTTGAAGATTTACACATCCTTAGCCCTGCTACATGAATATTATTATTTAATATTATTTGATGTTTTTAGTCACATGGCTTACTGGGAAGGCATGTAGATTTTAAAGAAGACTCTCTAAAAATAACAGATCTACTCTAAGAATGATTAAAGTTACTACCAAATGTTCTTTTTTGTTTGCTTTAAAAAAAATAATTAATTGGGGTCTACTGCAAGGGAGGAAATATTTATGACCATAAGAAAGGTTCCAAGGAAGAAACTCCAAAAACAGAGAAAATATATTTTGATTTTCCTTCTAGATCCCAAAATTGTTCAAGCACAAACAAAGAGTTGGGGAAACAATTTTCCTGGTTTCTAACTGCAATCTTTTCACTTTTCTTATTGTTTAGAGACTCAAACATTATCAGGGGACATTTATTAGGATCTTACATATTTTGCTACTTCTATCCACAGTCATCATTCCAAGAAACATCTTTCCATGAAATTAAACATACAACATTAAATCTGCTAACACTTTGCAGGCCTGTCATGAAAGTGACTGTAGCAGTCCAAAAGTCAGTTTCTTGATGAAACAAACTGTAATTTGCTTAAAAACTTTGAATCAGAAGAAAACGATAAATGGACCAGATTAGAGAGCAGAGATGTCAGTGCAGAACATTTGCAAATGAAATATTAGCAATCCAATCTGTTTAGCTGCATAAATATTAATTCAATAGATCTTAATTTTATGGAGTTTAAAATTAAAGCCATAATGTTCATTGATGCAGATAGCGTCCTACTTAGAATAATCTAACTGAAATCAATGAGGCTTAAGTTAATCATCCCTTACTGAAGGCTTATTGATTTCAGTGGATCAACTCTAATTAGGACACAAACAGCATGGAGCCAATCTTCAGTTGCTTTTGCTGGGATGGTTTGGGTACTGTTTTGATTCTCAAAGGTTTCCTTCATCTTCTCTTCTAATTTCACAGATAATACTCCATATTGGTTCTTGGTTTCCATCTTACATCACTTGGGAAAATCTTGAGGTTAAATTATTTTGTTTGAGACCAGCGTTGAGCATATTGCTCTAAAAGATTTCCCACAATCCTCTGCATTATGCTTTGGTTCAGCAGACTCCCCCCTCCCCATTCAGCAGACAAGCTGATGAGGAAAAGATCATAGCAAGTAGGACATTTAAAAAGAGGAAAAGCAATATTACACACTTTCCTATTAAAGGAACCTATTAAATACAATGGTTCTTATATCCAAGTAAATATAGGATTAGTCCGACTGTTATTTTTATTCCAAGAAGCAAAAATGTTTCCGCATAAACATAAGTTTTCACAAACTTTCCTGATTCATAGTGCCCTTAGTGCCTTAGTAATGTTTTCACAATGTCAAGTCCGACTGTGTTTCCCTCAAAAATGTCTCTGTGACTTTGCTATAGGGCACAATTTAGGAACCACAGTTTTTAAATGATTATTGTATAAATCTGTTTATGTGCTTTTCTTGAAAATAACAAAAGACAGCGATTTCCACAAAAGATTTCCTATTTCCTTTCTGAAGAACCAATTTAAAATTGCTGAAACAGCAAATATCTTTTTAATAGCCATTGATGTTATGGCTACTTTGTAATTGATAAAACAACTCTAATTCTCTGTTCAAAAAGCAAAGAGCTTAAGGCAGAGAACAGCTAAGTGGCCTCAGAGTTGGACCTTTAATCTGATTCAGTCCAGTGTGTTGACTCCTTTAATCCCTAAGACTGAGTACTAATTACAGAATTTGAACAGATGTGTAAAGATTTTAATCAAATCAGACTTTTTTAAAAGCTCCCTATTTGAATGCAGATTTGTTAAGTCTCCTAATATTTGTTATATAATTCTGTGGAACCTTTAGGTGTTGTAAACATAGGCATTTCTGCCCATTTTGCTTGATTCTTCCTGCTGATAAATGAGGAAGGTTGACAAACACTGGTAGGAGTGAGTTAACAATTAACAATATTAAATAACTTAGCAAATAATAAGCTAATAGGCTGTTTTGCAGACTCAGTAAAACAAGTGGAAGAAAGGCAGTGTATGATAAGTGAAAGTGTTAATCACAAAAATTCCAAGAAGCCACTGGAATTATTAGATAGCTAAGAATAGATAGCTGCTAAAGCTGGGAACCAATTATTTTTAGATAGCAGCTAAGGAAACTAACCAATTTAAGATATAAAAGATTATTTTCAATGTTGTGAGATTTTGACTAATTAAAAAAAAATATACATCATGTAATGGCTAGTAGTGCTGATTCAGTGGGTCCAGGAAATGTAGATCTGCTAAGTTCGTATTTAAATGTGATCTGACCAATTTTCTTTCATATCCATGTCTTTAGATAATACAGGGAGCACTGCAATATTTATATCTTTAACTCATGAAACATGACAAGTGGGTTGACAGAGAGGATGAAATTAGCATGCTGGTGTCAATTTAATATAAAGTGCATTAATAAATTTAATGAGGAGAGACAAAAATGATAGTCACAACTGTTTTAAATTGACTACAATGATACATGGCCTCTGTCATTTTTGGATATGTGCCTNGGGAGCACTGCAATATTTATATCTTTAACTCATGAAACATGACAAGTGGGTTGACAGAGAGGATGAAATTAGCATGCTGGTGTCAATTTAATATAAAGTGCATTAATAAATTTAATGAGGAGAGACAAAAATGATAGTCACAACTGTTTTAAATTGACTACAATGATACATGGCCTCTGTCATTTTTGGATATGTGCCTCCCCATGATTTTATTTTTATATAATCGAACAGGCTTTGACTCAGGAGGTGGATTCATCCAGCATGCTGATTTGGCTACTGTATTAAAGCAATTTCTAGTTTGTAGTTCTAGTATCAGATATGTAACCTATTTAAATAAGCTGGATTTGCACGGTATACTAAGCTACAGATAAACTAATTAAGATTAGAATGTTATGAGAATGTTAGCAGTTGTGTCTTTGACAGATCTGTTTAAACCTATGTGAAATCAGTCATTATATTTAACAAAGGTTCATAGATTTAAGGAGCTTTATTCATATATTTGCTATGTCAACGCTGCAAATACTGTATATTCTTGCTTTGACAATATGCAGAACTGTCTGGTATTTTTATAGTTAAACCAGGCAACAGGGGAAAAGGGAGGAGAATAAGGATAGCCCGGGAAAAAGAAACCGGAAGTAAATCACATCTTCCAAGTTGATTGGAAGATGTGAACCATGACCCCAAAATAAGGGGGGGGGAATGCTTAGAATGTATATGCGTAACCAGGGCTTTTTTTCTCGGAGAAAAGGTGGCGGAACTCAAACCTGGCCACGCCCTCATCAAACCCTAGGACCGCCCCTTTAGAGAACAGGAATGCAAGTAAAATTTGGGAGGGGCTATTTCCGGTGCGGCCGGCCCGGAAAAAGGTGCCGGAACGCGGTTCCGGCACGTTCCGGCTGAAAAAAAGCCCTGTGCGTAACGGAAGAGAAGCCAGACCTAAGCATTTCCACCATGCTGTACTGACGTCTCTGTAACCTTAATAAATGCTTTTAGGAGAAAATATGCCTGAAAGTCCTTTTAAGTGTTTCGTTAATCAGACACATGACATGCTATTTGTTTAAACATCAAGTTTAGAGAGACTCCCTTAATCACAATTTGCAATCATAGGCAGCTTATAGCAATTAAAATAAAGCAAGAACCTGGAAAAAAAAGCCCTCTCAATAGTATCAAAAAGTCCTAATTAGGGAACCAGTAAAACCTATTGCAAAGCTCCATAAAACTACTTCAGGGAGGATTTCAAGGCTTTACAAAAGCACAGCCAGGTTGGGTCTGTAGGAACATATGGTGGATGCATGTTTCAGAGGCCAGAAACAGACATAGATGACATTGCCTTACTGATGGGACTAAGGGTTGAGCTGTCTTACTGGATGGGCAGAAATAGCCAGAGAAAGAAAGAACCAGAGATATCCAGATTCTAAACCATAAAGATCTTTATGTGCATCATCAGCAACTTAAATGGTACCCAAAAGCCAAATGGCAACAAGTACAACTTACAAATTATGGTTATTACATGAGTAAACTAAAAAAGATCAGCAATGAGTCATGCCATTGCATTCTAAACCATCTGTAGCTTCTCAGTAGACTTTTAGTGCAGTCCCATATATTATAGTAATCAGAAAGGTAGGTGACTAAATTATGAATGACCTCACCAGGTGAGGTCACCTTGTCACCTTGTGACCACAAAGCAGGGCTTTGGGCTCCATCTGTCTCCCCCACCAATAACAGCTACAACTGATCATGAAGGAAAAAGGAGAAACTCTCATTCCCAGTACCTGAGGGGTCCATGATTAGTGATATTACAACCTACTGAGAAATCAAGCAGGACTAGAAATGTTGCAACACTCTACCCCTACAGGTCATCCCAA
>NW_015388527.1:115589-139334 GCF_001527695.2 Protobothrops mucrosquamatus
CCATGTAGAGAGCATTGCAGTAGTCCAGGCGGGAAGTCACAAGGGCATGAGTGACCGTGCGTAGGGCGTCCCGGTCCAGAAACGGCCGCAACTGGCGAATCAGGCGAACCTGATAAAACGCTCCCCTGGTCACGGCCGACAACTGGTCGTCCAATGTCAACCGTGAATCCAGGAGAACACCCAAGTTGCGGACCCGATCAGTACTTTATTATAGGTAGTCCTTGACTACCTATAATTGAATCTTCACTTACGATCGTAAGTTGTGCTGGTCATTAAGCAGGTTATCATGTGACCACACTCAATTTTACAACCTTGGTGGTTGTATAGCAAATGCTGTGTTTGTTAAGTAAATTCTGCAGTTGTTCAGTGAACCCATTGTTCACTATGGACATTTTTTGCCAGAAACTAGAAGTCAACGCTGGTTTCAGATAAAAAATGTAAATTGAGATCATCTGATTGTGGGATGCTACAAATGGTCATAAATGTGGGCTGATTGCCAAGTGCTCCAAATGCAGTCATATGACCATTGGAACTTTGAATTCAAATCAAAGGTACCTTTTCTGGGGGTCTGCCATAATTTAAATGATTGCTAAGTGACCAGTCATAAGTTGATGACTATCTGAAACCCTGAAGACAGGGACCTCTGAAACAATGAGCAACTTCCTAACTTGAAATAATAATAATATTCTTTTTACAATGTTACAATAACATTTAATTAAATAATGTTATTGTTTCAAGGAGACATCGTAGATGTGTAAACTAGTTCAATATGTATCTTCAAACATGGCTGGTTAAATTCAGATTTTAATCATCATCATCATCATCATCATCATCATCATCATCATCATCATCATCATCATCATCATCATCATCATCCAGAAAGATTTGCACGGGTACCCAGTGATGTCAAAATGACTCTCAAATTGCAGTTCCAGAAAATGAAACATCACCTCCGAATGAAAAGCTAGTGTGAATGGCAGGAAGCTCCAATCTGGACTGAGAAATTTTGTCATTCATTCTGCTTTATCTTTATGTTTATCTGTTCCTACCATTGAATGAGTAAGCCCCATTACATTCTCCCACTGATCTGACCATCACTTACTTCTGCCTTAGTCTATCAGATCTCAGTCCTTGGCCTGCCAAGCTCTATCTTTTAGGCTTCATTCTATCTGTCGGTATCTGAGAGCTATAGAATATCTGATGAGTCTGTTGTGAACTCGTGGCACTCTAAATAACTTTCCTCATGTGTTTTCTTAATCTACTCTCTCCACTTGCATCTTGCTCCAGAATTGCCATTAATATATTTCCCTAGCTCAGCTCAGCATCAAATTGACTGCAACCAAAATGTTTGATGAAATAATGAAGGAAGCTTTAGCATTGATTAAACTGCTGGCAGTTTGTGTCTCTTTGCTGGTTTTTAATTACTCTTTTGGATCTCTTCCAGCTCTTCTTTATGCAACTATTTTTGGAAACGTCACTACAATTTTCCAACAAATGTACGCCAACACCAATCGCTACCATGAGATGTTGAACAATGTGAGGGATTTCTTAAAGTTATACCAAGTCCCCAAAGGCCTTAGTGAACGTGTCATGGATTATATTGTCTCCACATGGTCAATGTCTAAAGGGATCGATACAGAGAAGGTACGCCATTTGAACATTAGATAATATACTAGTGGTGTAAACATGCAATTTTCATTTTTATTCTTGAAATCGTTTTATTATGATGAATGCATGATTCAAAAACAAGGGGTTGAAATATAAAAATAGAGTTTAGAGGCAATACAGTATAAGACATTTAAAACAGCATTGAGTTTTTATGGTGTTGCTGCTCATGGGTGATGCAATTCACCCATATCTGTGAAGCAAAGTGGCAGAAAACGACACCCTTCCATACTGGGAGCAGCTGCTCTGCCTTGTTTTAGCCACTTCTTTGGCCCCTCAGGTGTTTTCTGCATATTTGCCTTAAAGTGAAAATGTAGACAAGAATGAGCAGCCTTGCATCAACATTCACAAACCCAAAGATGTCACCATTAGTACTTTGCTTTTACCCTGAAGCTGATTCTGCTATATCCAGTGCTCAAAGTAAAACAGTAAAGGAAAACACCAACTGTACCTGCTTTGCACAAACTTGCTCTGGTTCTTCATCTTTGATTCCCAAGTTCTTCCATCAGGAAATTGTGATTGAATTCAGCTGAAAGTTGAATATTAATGTTTCACACTATCAGGTACTCAATGCCATAAATCCAATACTGTTACAGACTACAGCTTTTTTTTTCAAACTTTTCCTGGGAAGATGGAGAGGTGAAGCATGGCAGAAACAGGACCAAAATACATATTTCTTTAACTGTTTCCATAACTTCTTTGTTATAAAATTCTTTTGCATGGCTTTTCCTTCAAGTGTTCTATCTCGTTTACTGACAATGGACATCTGATGCTTCTGGCTGTTTCTTCATATTTTGTGTAAATTCATATAGTATGCATTCTGTGTGGTATTTCCACCCATTCACTATGCCTTCCCAAAGCCATTGCACAAAGCAGATATAATTGCATGCTTATTCATTCTCCATAGCTGCATAGGAAAAGTAATGCAATGCAATATTTAGCTGTGTTACCTTCACAGCCAATTTCTATTTAAAAAGTAAGCTCATTTTTACAGTGAAATTCATTATGTTACAGTATTATACAATGCTGCTTCAGATAATATATTTCTGCAGCACATTGCTCAGTTATTAGAAATTTAATTCCATTCTTTACAATTCAAATAATAAAAGGATCAGGGAGCAATTGCATGTGCCTTCAATAGAAAAAATTCTATATTTAAACTTTTTGCAATAGGGTTCCTATGGCGACAGAAAAATGATAATCAGAAATGTGAGAGTTTAAAAATAACTGCTGGCCAATAAAAGGTAGATCGTATTAAAATAGTTTACATGTCTGTATCCGTAAGGAAACAAATCAAATTTTATGAAGAAATAGCTATACCTTTAAGGTTACACTAAATCAGAAGTGAGCAAACTGTTCTGAGCCAACAGAACATTCAAGTTTTGTTTAAAACACCAATGGTTAGACTCCGAAAAATGAGATAGGCAAAGTGAAAAATGGAAGGGGCAAAGAAGTGGGCTGGTCTTAGAAGAATAAGGCTCAATCTTTGAATCCTGTAAAAGAAAAAATATAAAAGAGATTGGTCCAAGACTTGCGGCATTGCTTTTTAGTTTGATAAATAAATACAGAATAGCTATTTAATATGGAGTCCATGCTTGATTCTCTTTCTTTGGTTTTAATACAATATATCTTGTCAATCATATCATAGACGATTTTCCACATCTGTGATTCTGTCAAGGAAAATGTAGTACTATAGAAAATATGAACAAACAGCTTTCTAATATCTTTATGCAAATAATAGAAGCAATGTTTTGGGTGTGTTTTTGAGTGTGTGGATATGTGTAAACGACAAAGAGAGATTTGGATTTACATGTGAATATATGGGGTGGTCAATTAATTTTTCCTTCTCTATTGTTTCCCAATTTAACTTAATTTAACCTCACTTAGTCAGATCTTGTACCTCATGACTAATCATACTTAGTCATGAGGTACAAGATCTGGAAAATCTATTATTTTACAATGAGTTGTTTAGTTAACTGCTATAATCGAAGCATTCTAACAAGATTTCTTAGATAAGACATAATGTCTTTAACTACAATTCCTGGATTTTTTTAATGGATTCTCCAATTACCAGAAATGAAACAATTGTTTTATGGGGGTTCAGCTAAATCAACAGGAGATAATACATTACCAAGTTCTAACCTTGGGAATCTTTACTTAAAAGAAAAAACAAAGATCACAAACAATGTGAAAGATCTCTGTTTGTATAGATCTTCATACTGTTGTTGATGACTTGATGACTCCTTAGGTCTTGGACAAAAATCATGGAGTGTAGCTTGGGCCATTCAAGGAAGCGTCTTATATAATTGGTGACCTTCATTGGTGGTCATTTTTTTGTAGTAGCTATAGAGAACAATTTTATCAATACATTAACAATTTTGCAGTTCTTAGTGCAATAAATTTACCAAAATGAAATTATTATTTTATATCTGAACTTCTCAGAGCTTTGCATTTTAGCTTTCTGCCTCATCTTTTTACTTAAGTTATTATGATATGCTTGATGTTTATTTACTCTCCAGTGTTTTATAAAATGAAGAAACATTGTGGGTGTGTTTTTGTGTGAGTATGTGTGTATGCACATGTGTGTGTATATACATACATATATATGTGTGTGTGTGCCTACAATGTCTATATTTGTGGAAAATATGGAAAAATATTATGAAATATTGGTTGCAATAAATATGTATATTCTATATTAGGCAAGGACATATTAAATAGCTGCAGGCTTATAAAAATGAGTAGAATGAATTGGAGATGTGAAAAATTAAAAACTGAGAATAATGGATACATTTTTGTTACCTATCTCAAGTCTTCTCTATTTTTCATCTTGAGTTTGTCAGGGAATATGATAGTTAACAGATGGGAAAAGAGTCTGAAGCCAATGAAAGAAGATTAGAGGTTTTGGTATCAGGCAAGCGCCTCTAACTGCTCCAAATGGACTTTGAAGTTTCTAACATAATGTTCATCTAGTCAAGAAATTCTCATAAATAACACATCTATTTTCTAATGATGTTGCCAAATATTTTATTATTTTCTATTTATTTTAATATTTTGATCCTACCCAGAACAACCAAGACATAGACCTAAGTACTACATTGAAATAAAATCATTAAATCATCATTAAATAAAATCTTAAGAAGGCCATTCGTATGTGCATATATTTCCCATCTTGCCTCAAAGTAAATCATTTTTACTTCATTTTTACACCAAACCAGCATGTAAGGCTAAGCTAAGAAATAGTAGATGGCCAAATATCATCCAATAAGCTTCATGGAAGATTCAAGACAGCAGTCAATCTGCATTTTCCATCTAAATATTTACCTAGGAAACACAATTAATTTAAAAAGTTCAACTGCAAAGACATACCCGTTTTCAGACACCAGTGTCTTGAATGTGGTGAATTTAATTTTTTTTTTTTAATCCAACCCTATCTTAAGAGCCAGTTTGCTCTAGAGGTTAAGGCACCAGGTTAGAAGGCAGGAGATTGTGCATTCGAGTTCTGCCTTAACCATGAAAGCCAGTTGAGTGATCTTAGGCCAGTCACTCTCTCTCAGCCTAATTCACCTCACAGGGTTTTTGTTGTGGGCAAGATAAGAGGAGGAAGATGTGTTGGATATGTTTGCTACCTTGAGTTATTTGTAAAATAATAAATAATAAAGGTTATTTGTAAAATAATAATAAAGGTGAGATATAAATAAATAAAAAATAAAATCAAAATAAATTAAATGCCTGAAGTAGTCCATCAAAAACTGGGGAAATGGCTAAACATGGTCTTCAAATAACTTTTCTTAAATGACTATAAGAATATTTACCATGTTCTTAATTCAGTGAAAACACATTTCTTGGATATGAAGTTCTTAACTTCAATTGTAACACACTTGATAGCAAGTGAAATATTAATAGACTACATCTCTAACTATGGAAAAATAGGTCATAACACAGAGAACCAAGAACTCTGTGTGCTCAGATGAGAGTAACAATTAAGGGGGGGCATGGGGGCATGGCCCACTGGGTGGGCATGGCTGCAGTTGTCACGGCAGACTGGGTGACCATGGCTGGGGTGGGCATGGCCACCTCGATGTTGCTCATGGGGGGGATGCCTGTGGGGGCCGGGCAGGGTTGGGGGAGATCCAGAGGATCTCTGGCGGGTGGGGTGGTGGGCAGGAGGCCCAGCATAGGTGGGGGAGGCACATAATCCTAGCTGGGACTGGGGGACCATGGCACTGATGGGGATCCGGCTTTCCCTGCTTGGGGTGGCCTTTGGCTTGCTGGGTGTCGGCGTGCTCTACCACCTCTACTTGAGCTTGCTAGCTGGCCACTTCACCTCCTTTGTGCTGGGTGGGGCTGTCGCTCTGGGCGGCGGTGGCGGCCTAATGGACCTGTGGAAGCTGCTGGTAGTGGCATTGCACGTGCCCACAGAGAGGGCTCTGAGTGCCGCCTCTGGCATGCATGTCATAGGTTCGCCACCACTGACCTAAGGGATGGGACAAACCTGTCAATTCCATTTTTCATGTCTCATTTACTATTTAAAATTTTTGTTCAGTTCAGATTCTTCATGAGTCTATGAATTTGATAATCAAAGATGTTCATAATATTTGTATCAATGTCCTTCTGTAGTGCTGATGTATGCATTTTTTGTTCAAATATAAGAAGTTGGGAAGCAATTTTCCCTCTAATGGTTTTTTTGTCCGTTATTTGTTCTTATATATTTTTTTTCAACAAGTTTTCCTTTTATTATGAACATTGTATAATTGTATATTCTTTTATTTTCCTAACCATATGACAGTATTTGTGAAAGTGTGGATCTTGGTCTATCTTGCTATTCTTTTATAGTTTGAGGAAAGGTAGCTCTAGTAAAAATTGAAGTTTTATATAAAATCTATTAAAAATGAAATGAAATCAATGTCATATCCTTTCCAAACTCTCATTGTCAAGGGAACAATTAGAAAACCATGGTATTTAGGAATGGGTCTTTCCTTAAATTAGTGCAACTATAATTTCAAAAAAGAGCATGTCTCTATGGAAACATAAGACATTTTTTTAAACTACTTCCAGCTACTTTATGGTATTTGCATTTTGGTGTCACAAACCTAAATCAATGTAAAAAATCTAGGGTTTTTTTTCCAAATGAGAAATCACAGTTCTTTTAACAAGAACTAATACTTTTTAGAAGAGTTGTGTTTGCTTGTGGTCATGCCTAACCACATACCAAAAGAGAAATGGCTCTTTTTATAGCCTTGCATTTAAGGCAGTCAGTTTCATAAAATGAAAGAAATCTGTAAGACCAAAGCTTTAGAAGGATTTATGTGGTCTTAATTGTACAGTTTCTTTTCTTGCTAGTCACCCTTAATTGATTTCTTAGAATTTGTTTAGCCACCTAGAACAATCAAAGAAAGAAAATAATATTTTGAACATTTAAAACATTTCCTGTAATGAACGAAGACAAATGTACATGTCCCAGGATAATGTTTCAGGATCCTATCTGGATCAGTCACTGGGCCCAGAGGCTTAAATCTACCCAGCTTTTGGATTCATACTGGAGTCCATCCTCAGGGAACTTCTCTCTGCCAGGATGTGTGTTTCCTTTAATGGTCTAAGCCAGTGATGGTGAACCTTTTAGAGACCGAATGCCCAAAAACGTCCTGCCCCCAGCCCGCCCCCACTCTACCTCACCCACCCACAGGACCACTCACCACATCCACAGCCCACTGCAGATCACCCAGGCGGCCCAGCAGTGCCATGGTGGCCATGCCCTCCACCTGCGCCCCGCAGCATCTTCTGCATGCGATGGGGCGCGAGGGCGGAGTCTTGTCCCTGCTGCCTGGTTGCCAGGGCCTTGGCTGCACTGCTCTGCGTGGACCATACTAGGGGGCAACTCTCCTCCGGGGGGCTGCTGGTGAAGAGGGTGCCGTGGGGGGAGGCGGGGCTGGGGCGACGGCGCACGTGCTCATAGAGAGGGCTCTGAGTGCCTCCTCTGGCATGCGTGCTATAGGTTCACCACTGGTCTAAGCTAACTAAACATTAGAAGATTAATAATCTTTAGTCAATACGGTACAAGTAGCCTTGTATTGAAATCATACAATATATTATGTATGCTTAGAATACTACTACTAATAAACATTTTAACAGACTTTTGTCAGCTATGCCCCATCCTAACTACAGCATCTCTTTATGTTGGTTGTCATCACTCTCCACGCTTTCCCTTCACTTTTTATTGTCCCTGCTCTCTGTTGGGTGTTTCTCATCCATTCCAGCCACTTATCTTAAACTGCCTGGCTGTGTTTAGAAAATGCTGAAGGAAAGGGAAAACAATATTGGATTTATCTCCTCAGGGACTGGAAGCTTGCTTTGTCAATCTCAAGAGGAACATAGATCAGTGGTGGCGAACCTATGGCATGGGTGCCAGAGGCGGCACTCAGAGCCTTCTCTGTGGACACGCATGCCGTCGCCCCATTCCTAGGCCTTCAGCTGAGTTTTATAAAACTTTTTCACTTTAGGCCTCCGCCACTGTGTGCAAAAAAAAAAAAAAAGGCTCAATCAGTCAATTTCAACTTCTTGCGGGGAAAAAAAAGGTCTTGCAAAGTTGGAATTGATTAATTGAACTTTTTAGTCCCACCCAGTCTGCCGTTACCACTGCAGCCACACCCACCCAATGGGCTACGCCCACCCAATGGGCCATACCCAGCCAATGGGCCACACCTACCCGGCACTCAACGATGCGTAAATGGGTTTTGGGTTGCAGTTTGGGCACTCAGTTTCTAAAAGGTTCGCCATCACTGACATAGATGAAGAAGCAAAGAAGTGTTGTGTTTTTTTCTTGAATTGTTCCTAGTTTTTCTCTGAATGCCACATATTTATAAGAGCTACCTCTGCATCATCAAACAAAGAGAATAGAAGAAAATATGAATTGACAACTGTCTATCTCTCTCTCTCTCTCTATCTGAGAGCTGGCATGGAATAGTAGCTAAGATCTTAATGAGTGGAGAGATGGGAGATAGGATCTAGCCTTCTCTTAGGCACAGAAACTATTTGGGTGGCTGTCTCTTAGCCCTAAGCTGGGGAAAAAAAATCTGTCCCTAACAATCCACCCTGGAGGCTTCCATTCTGCAGTTGATTGATTCATGATAATGATCATCACCGTCATCATTGTCAAAACAAGAACAGCACTTACAGTTACTATAATTTAAACAGAAATACAGTATATATCTATTTAAATCACAGTAATTTAGAAGCCAGGTGTTGCAAGGCCTCTGCTCCTTCTCCATTTAGGTGTGCCCTATTTAAAACTTATTTATTCAAAAAGAGAATATTTTTAAACAGTAGAGGATTGTCCTCTGTAAGAATAAGAAGATATGTAATCAACCTAAATTACAGGCAGCCTTTGACTTACAACCATTTGATTAGTGACTGGTGCTGAAAAAAGTCCAGCCTTTGCATGTATGAATGGTCCTTCCTCTTATGACTATTGCACCACCACCCTGGTCATGTGATTGCAATTTGGGTGCTTGGCAACAAACTCACATTTATGGTTGCAATGTCCTGCGGTCACGTGAAGGCAATTTGTGACCCTTTTTGCAAGTTTCCAGTAAAAAAAAAAGCCATTCAAAAGAATGGGCTCACACTTACAACCACGGTGTTCACTTAACAACTGCGGTGATTGACTTAATGACCATTGTAAAATTTGATCTGCCTCAGCTTATCACCAGTCTTCATAAGTTGAGAACACACACACACACACACAAACAGAGGGACATGGCAGACAGTAGAATGTCTGTGATGTCAGTTGTGTAATGTACTTCTTTATCTGAACTGTTTCAATTGTACAGAATATAGGTACTAACTGGGAGATGTTGATTTAATATTATACTTGATTGTTAAAAAGATCAGTACAAAAAGATTGTACAAAGATCAATAGAAAATTAATAGCAGAACTCAATAGTCATTTGCCTTCAGCATATATATGCTATATCTCAGAATTTTATAGTGCTATCCTAAACAGAATGAATAAGAATCTGTGCTCTGAAGAAGATACCCAAAATCACAAACTTCTCCAACTACATTTTAGTCTGCTCTTTTTTATTCCTACCCCCACTGAGTGCAGAACTATGTTTATGCATCAAATTATTACACAACAACCTTTTCGATAGCAATTATAACTGGCCTTTGAATAATACACTTTACCTGTCTTTGAGAAGTGAACATGGCTGTTTGCTTGGCTTGTGGAGGGGAAATAGGTTCCCATGTGGGGAGGAATTATCAGGTAGCATGCTTAATACATTGGGGTGGACTGTGGGTATCATTTATCCAGTAACTAATTAGTTTTATAGCAATTTCAGCCTCATATAGTCATGAAATCATTGGAGAGAGAAACAGAGCAGTACTGGGTCAATCCCTGAAACACTGCAAGGCATATGTTCAAAACCAATATCAATCTTAGTTCCTATGCTGTCTCACTGTGTATCTCCCAGACTGACTGGGAATTGAAGCAGAATTTGCTGAGATTAATTTGAAACACATACCTCCTTGTCAATGTTGCACTGGAAAGAAAATTGAAAATTAAGAAGGAAAAAGCTGTTTAAGAACTTTAAAGAGGATTGACAAGAACCTTCTACCTTCCGTGAAGTACAGAAAGCTGAAATATCAGTGGCCTTGTGACTTGGAGGACTGCTGTAAGAATATGTTGAATGTGGAGATTAAAACCATTTTGGTCAGGGTCCAAGTGGGAGCAAGTTTGGGGATTTCACTGCCACTGATCAAAGACAAGAAGGAAATCTGCAGGCTGTTACTGCACATTGTTACTGCTCTTACTTTAAACAAATTACCAAATGAGATGATTATATAGAAATCAGGCCAGAAAAGTGCCTCTGCTCTTCAGAAAGATACAGAATAAAGAACTAAGAATTCCTTTTGCCAGTTTTAAAGCTAATACAATGCAACCTCTGTTTACCCCCAAGTCTAATCCACTGGTTTTTTTAAATATATATATATATATTTAAAATCTGAATGAAATTTGGATATCTTGCAACTCTGTCCCAAAAATGGACAGAGTGAACCTACTGTTGTCTTGTGATACCTAACTGACTAGCCAAACTCTAATTAATAGAACTTCTGTTTGAAGGCATTTTTATTTGAAGGGCTGTCCAGTCCAAATACATTTTCAAACTTATATGCCTAGAATACACAGGAGAGCCTTTTAAATTATCTGCCAAGAATTGGAACAGCGGTCATTTCATTTACATGAACAAAGCCTGCTCTACTATAGTAACACGCATTATATTTCCAATCAAATCGTAATTTGAATTTATAGATTAATTCAAATGTGCATTCTACTGGAAATCTTTGCCATTGTTGTTTTACTTTGGTAATGTGCAAATGACAATTTTGGAAGTGACTTTTTGGAGATTGAAAAACCACCCTTCCTGCATTCTGCCTAAGTCTTCTTTTCTCTGCTTGCTCCCTGTTGAAAGGGATAGTTATAGCACTCCCCTTACTTTACCCACAACAAGAGCTCTATAAAGCTGAGAGATGATGAGTTGCCCACACATGTCCAGGGCTTTTTCAGGATGATGTTGGACTGAAATATGAGTCTTCCAAGATTTTAGCTTCTACAACACACTGTATTCTTCTATCCTGCCTGCTTCTTCCTTTGTATATAACAATTCTATTGCCAGCCTTTTGAACAAGAACAGAAAGAAATATGGATCCATGACAGACATCAACTCCAATATATTTCCTATTCCACCTCATAGAACAGTGAAGTCAAAATCTAAATTTTTCAGAGAGAGGGAAAATGGAATTGTTCACTGAAGTCAAAGCTAAGCAAGACTCCATTTATAGCTTGGCTTCTTAAAATGTACTACAACCACATAGGGTTCACTGTGGCTTCCAGCAGGCCATTCAAGGAGTTGACAATGGAGAAGGTTACACGCTGAAGAAAAATATATATAAAAATGCTATTTTTATACTTGGGAAAAATAGGGTATAAATAGTTATGTACATAAAAAATATGCAGAAATGGAATAGAATTAATTCAAACTTTCAATGAGAAAACATACAAAATGGAAATAGATCTGTCCATGTATACACACACTGAGGTAGCTGATGACCAGCACAATCCCTATATTCACCCCAGGTTTTCTACTCCAGCAGACATTTGATGGCACATAATACCAGGCTAATTCTTACTCTTTCCTATATATTACTTTAGCTATAAAAGAGGAAGAACCCAAGTTCCCTGTCTTTGCCTTTTGAAAATTTACCTGCACAGACTTTTTAATAAATGCTACTTCTCTAGCTGAGAATTCATTTACATTTTAAAGATGAAAAAATCAAGTACATATCTTCTGGATAGATCATTGTTCTACAGTTGTTGAGGTAAAACTGTCTCTCTTTGTACTTATATTCAGTTGGAAGTGGCTTGACTAGAACCTTTTGGAACAGAGCTTCAGTTAATTATTGAATTTGTCCTGATGGATTAGCTGGCTTTTTTCCTACAGTATGCTCTCACCTTTCTGAACTGCTGGAGAACATGATGAAAGTGTCATTATTGTGTCTACAAAAAGCAATGCTGTTTGAAATGATACCTATGCACTTGAGAAGTCTTTATTTCTCTGTCTCTGTCACCATGCCAGTCCATTTTCTAAGAACATGATAGTAAAAGCTATTTAGAGTACAGGTTTCATGGTATAATCCTAAAAGCATTAACCTGAATTTAAAGTTAATATACCAAACTCAGTGGGAACTACTATAAAGTAAGAATATGTAGAATTAACTCAAGAGTCCCCCCCCAAGTAAATAATTTGTTGTTTTAATTGATAAGAGCAGTTTGGCGATGAATTAGTTATGTAGAAGATTATTATTGTTCCCAGTGAAGGTTTTCAAAGGTTTTTGCTCTGGATTGTTTATACCAGATTTTTATTTTTATTTTTTTTAAGATCACATGGCTTTCAAAGGCAGGCACCCATTCTGTGATCTATGGGTAGAGACAATTCAGTAGTCCTCCAAGCATTAACTTTAAAATTCAGTCCATCACAGTCCACATTCGCCACTCTGCCAATGAAATTCTAAAGGAAATAAGACATGAAATAAAACTTCGTGTCCATGATGAAGTTCTTCATTTTAGTAAATAAATTTGCTTAATGTGAAATTAACTGATTAATTTACAATTGCTCATCCTTCTTTAAAGGATGGGGGATTATTCTAGGACTAGGTCATCCTTTTCATTCACATGGTACACTGGAAACCCATATTTTTTCCCCAGAATTCCTTGAGGTGCAGTGACATTCTGTGGTTCCTTCTGAGGTAATAAGTCATAGTTTTTTCAGAAGATAGAATATTTTAAAACAAAACTATAGCCCTATATTTTGGATTTATATTAAAGCCTAGCTTAGGCATTAAATTTTCAGGACTAATCTAATAGCAAAGGGAAAATGAAATTAAGCTCAGGATTGAACTGTTTGGGTCCTTGATGCTCTCTGAGCTTGGTTGTTTTCTTCCAGATGTTTCATTGCCAAACTAGGTAACCTCATCAGTGCCAGTGTGGTTTGCTCTCAGTTTATATTCTAGTGCAGGGGTATCAAACTCGCAACGTCACGTGACATGTCGCAACATATCACAACTTTTTTTCCATTGCCTGCAATGGGGTGGGCGCGGTTTCAGCATGACGCATCCGGCCCATGGGCCAGCAGTTTGACACCCCTGCTCTAGATAATCCCCATTTCTGCCAACTTCACTCAAATGACATTAGCTTCCTTAAGTCAGGAATTAAGTATGACTATCTGCAAGGGTGGATTTTAACACTTAACACAGCATTTAGCTATGAAGTCACTGGGAGCCAAGCCTAATGTGGCGGCACCTAACCATCTGCAGGAAGAAAAAAATTGTTACATCTGCAGACATCTGCAGAGTGATATCAGTAAGGAATAGGTTTACAATGAAAAGCACAATGGGCAAATGAGGATCATAGATCTAAGAATGAAGAGTCCTCAAAGCAGCTTCTGGCTGCTACTGGAGAATTGTTTCTTTCTGTGTCTATCCCAAATCTTAGGATTGGTGAATAAATTAAATTGTAGATTGTATTCTATTTCTATTAATTGAAACATTGTTTTTCAGGCATTCCTTTAAGAGCCCATTTGTGCTGCTTCTGTTTTTAATCAACTGGTAGATTGTTTTGGTGCTATTAATCTGCTTTTGATTAATTGCAATTTTCTCTGAAATCATTCTTAAAAAGAAATCCATATTACAAAGAAAGAAACAAAATAATTAAAAACAAATTGGCTTTGGATAGTTAGGGAATAGAGACTTATTTATCCAAATATTTACCGTATGTGTTATATGAAAGTTAGTTCTGCTGAATTCAATTAAATGTTAAATGTTTTCATTTGTTTCATTTAAAATTTGTGTATGGCACCTCCAGAAACAAAATACTCTGAGCAACTTACAACACAAAAACATNCTGTAAATATATGCACAAAGATTCAAATTCTTGATTCCAACATTTCTTTTGTAATAATTCATCTAGAAGCATTAAGAAAAAATACTATCATCTATTGTAGTCTCTGTAAATTGTACATTTACAATATAGTCAGGTAATACAGGCTTGTCTTAAAAGATCTGACTTTGGAGCTCTTTAAACATTATAATGTATGAGGGTGCAGGTTCAGTCTCCGAGCTAGTGGGTTGGTTTCTGAACATTTGGAATCCAACCCACAAGCTCGGAGAATGAACTTCTACCCTCATCTTATACCCGAGCTACAGATATTTGCCAATAGCACAAATATAATGTATTAAAGTACTTACGTATGTATGATAACCTTCATACTGTCTGTATAAAGTGCACTCATTGTCTTGTTTTTCCTTTCCCTCCAGGTCCTTTCAATATGTCCCAAGGACATGAGAGCGGATATATGCGTGCATCTTAATCGGAAGGTTTTTAATGAACATCCAGCTTTTCGGCTAGCTAGTGATGGCTGCCTGCGAGCACTTGCAGTGGAATTCCAGACAATCCATTGTGCTCCCGGAGACCTTATCTATCACGCTGGTGAAAGCGTAGATGCCCTCTGCTTTGTTGTCTCAGGATCATTAGAAGTCATACAGGATGATGAGGTGGTGGCCATCTTAGGTAGGATGATGAACTGGCAGCCATCTTGTATGGCTGCCATTACTCTGATACAAATGGGGCATTTTTGTGCACTTTAAAGTGATAAGACAATTGCTTAAAATGTCAAGGGGGTACTATCACCCAGTCATTGTTATTTAACAAGTTATATTTAGACATGTTGTTGTTATAGGTAAAATCCATTGATGAGGGTTTTTTTGACAAAATTCCAGACTACAAAAGTTTAGATCAGGGGTGTCAAACTCGCAATGTCACGTGACGTGTCACGACATATCATGACTTTTTTTCTATTGCCGGCAATGGGGTGGGCGCAGTTTCACCATGACACATCCGGCCCACAGGCCGGCAGTTTGACACCCCTGGTTTAGATGGTGTTTGAATCTATTAAGTTTTGTGCTTAATTCTTACCGTATTTATTTTCTTATATAAAATAAAAATGTTTATATAAAATAAATATTCATATTCTCCCTTTCCCCCGAAGGCTCATAAAGGTGTACATTGAATTTTCTTCCTTGGTTTTTAACCACAAGAATCCTGTAAGGGCTTGGGCTGAAACAATTAGTCACATAGGAACAAAAATTAATCAGCCTACTTCCCCATCATGGATGACATGATAGCAATGTTCCAATATCTAAAGGGTTGCCACAAAGAAGAGGGAGTCAAGCTATTCTCCAAAGCACCTGAAGGCAGGACAAGAAGCAATGGATGGAAACTAATCAAGGAGAGAAGCAACCTAGAACTAAGGAGAAATTTCCTGACAGTTAGAACAATTAACCAGTGGAACAACATTGCCTCCAGAAGTTGTGAATGCTCCAACACTGGATCTTTTTAAGAAGAGATTGGACAGCCATTTGTCTGAAATGATATAGTGTTTCCTTCCTAAGTATGGGGTTGAAGTAGAAGACCTCCAAAATCCATTCCAACTCTGTTATTCTGTTCTATTCACCCAAATTTGTTTACTCTATTAGCAAAAGTCATTTTTTTTTAAAAAAAATCCTTCTTTATACCCTCATACATTTTGAGAGTAGATTGTGAGAGTATAATTATTTCAAGCTAGCAAAATAATGGGCACAAGGTCACCTAGATGCAAACATTAATTGCTGACTGTTAGGAGCTGCACATAATTTTTTACTCCTATTTATATTATGCACAATATTATTAAATACAATTAAGAAAAAATAAATGAATATATGTTATTTTCCTCCTGTCCATGACCTGCTTTAATATAGTAATTAGCTAGAAATGTAAGATGCTTGGCTATTGTATAAGCTTGCTAATGCTGTGGTAATGAAGTGTGTGTAATATAATAGCCTCCCCAAGGAAACATCACAAGTGTGCTGCTCATCCTATCAGAATGAGAAACGTCATTCTAGAACTACATCCATCAGAACAGAAATCATTGATTCATAAATACTGTGAATTGTTTGCTCGGTATAATACTTATTTTCATAGGGAAAAGTAAACATACCCACCACATTTAAATTTAACAATGGGTAAAATGAGACATATTCAAGTGGTACAGACGGTTGATGAGGAATGAAACTTTATAGAATAATTTTCTTTGGGCCAAGGCCACATTTGATTACCTGTTTCCCAAAGTAAAGAGCCAAGAATAAATACTAAGATTGGTTTAATTCAGTTTAACTATAAGCCTAATTAAAGCTAGATGCAATGAATTAAATACAGTTATTTAGAGTAGAGTAGAGTAGAGTAGAGTAGAGTAGAGTAGAGTAGAGTAGAGTAGAGTAGAGTAGAGTAGAGTAGAGTAGAGTAGAACAGAACAGAACAGAACAGAACAGAACAGAACGGAAAACAGAGTTAAAAGGGATCTTGGAGGTCTTCCAGCTCAGGCAGGAAACCCTACACCATTTCAGATAAACCTATGTATTAAATAAATAATATATATTAAATAAATATCCCTCTTCCTCATTTCAAAACAATTTGATGAGCAATTTGGAAGAGCGCTGATGGCTGCATTCAGGACCTCAGAAGCCATGTGATCCTGGGATCTCACATTATGCACAATCATCCTAATGTTAACTGCCATGGTAAAACATTTTTCAAAACTGGGAGCACCAAAAGATTTACTTAAGGATATCCTTTCCTCATGTGGTACTGTTTCTCCCTCATGAGTCTTGATTTCAGGTGGGATTTAGGAATCATCCATATCTGATCTTTTCACTTTTAAATCCAGGCAAAGTCAGTCTCTGTCCTGAGGTGATTTGGCTTTTCTTTTAGCAAACTTGGTAGCCCTCAATCTACTTTTAACAAGCTGCAAGGAATCAATCAATCTTCCCTCAAGGAAGACCCTTCTCTCTTTTCTGTCATCCTGATGACAACAAAGCAGAGGTGGAACAGATGAGAGGGAAGGAAGAAATGATGAGAAAATGAAAGAGATTGAAAAGAGGATGGAACAAAAAGAGGGAAGAAAACATGGCTGTAAACACTTTAGTGTCTGGGCTTACAAGAATGTAGTTCCTCAGATAATGTGCCTCTTATAGAAACCAGTTCTTAGATCTGTTTTAGCCCTGTTGTTTCCCAAGAGTCCACTGATGGATTTCACCCTGTTCCTTACAGTTATTTTCATTTACCTTGCTGTAGTTACAGTACATGAAACTCATCTAAAAAAATAAAAAAGAATGGACATAAGAGTTGTGTACAAGAGCAAACAGAGCTGGACTGTTCGAATATATTTTCTGCTATATAAAATGTCACATTCTTACTATTAGAAACTATATGAACTAAGATGGTTGTAGAATAAATGCTTTGGATAGAAAGCTTTCAAATTCACATCCTTTGATATTAGAAAGTTTCTTTCTAATATGGCATCAGAACAGTGTCACATCCTTCTTAGAGTACCATTAATCTACAAGCTATTAGCAAAGAATGAATGGAATATATCTGCAGAAGCAAAAATTTATACAAAAAATGTTCCTATTAGGGCAAATTGAGTTGAAATGTGCACAAAAAGGGAAACTTGATAACAGAAAGGAATACATTTGAGTGTATATGTTAAATCACAGATCGATGTGGAAATTGGATGGGGTAGAGTTGGAGTGAAACCAACTAAGATCAAAATTAGACAAAATTGTCCACTACTGGTTCATATTGATTTGCTATAGTAGATGGCAGGTGCTTTCTGAGGATAACTAATGCCTATATCTTTAGGGGGAATGATTTACTATCAACCAGCTAAAGGTCTTTTGCCAATTAAATACTGTTTTTTAACCAATTACTGTGTATTAATTACTTGGCTACAATTTGCTATGGGAACATATTTAGACTAGTAAATTTTTGAATAAAGGTGTCTGCTTCTTTTGATATATGGAATAACTTAACATTCAGCAAACATCTTCAAAAACCGAGAAAGCCTCATAGACTACAGTGTTGGGACTTTGTTAGAGACCAGATTATTTTTTTAAACATTACTAGCTAACCTCTTACCAATTAATTGCTGTTAAAGGAAAAAAGTCAATAGTTCCATATTGTCTTGATTAAATAATGTTCAGTTATGATTCCTAGCCTTCCCAAACATGCCTTAAGCCCGATCTAAGAAGTCTTCCTCCCAATCAACCTTGCCTTTGGCTGCAATTCATGTTCTTCTATGTTGTGGAATGAAGCTAGCAGGCCAAGTATCACACTTTCCTATTGCAAAGCAAAGAATTGGAGACATATATACACTTGTAACACTTTCCTTCTGTTGCAGAGGCATGTGGAAGAAAAAGAAAAGAATTTCAGTTTCAGTGATTCCACAGAGCTACCACCTAATTGCATTTAAGTTAGCGGTCCTTGCTAAAGACATCTGAGATACTGGCCATTCTTTTTCTTATGAAGGCAAAACCCATGAATTAATTTTCTCCAGAACATGCATGATTGTCATACCTTTAGCACGTCCACATTCACCTTTGTTTCCATATTGATTATGTCCTCTAAGTTCCATTACTAAGTTAGCCTGGGTCTTCCATAAGACTCCTGCTGCTCATTCTTGGCCCAGACCTTCTGTGGTATCGGATCTATTGAAACAAGAGAAGCCCTTTAGTGATAATGAAGCAAAGCAGCCAGTGACTTCCTAAAGCATAATCAAAGAGAGACTAAAAATTCAGATGTAACATTTTTATGCAGGATTATGGCTTCCTACTCTCCCAAGCCTAGCAAGAGTTCAATTTAACACCTGTAAAGACAAACCATTTTTTAAAGATAAACCATTTTGGTTTGCCACCTTGATATCCTTGCAGAAAGTATATGGCATGATTTGTTAAGTTATATTAAGTGAAACAAATTGAAGAGCAAATAGTGTATATTGATCTTTAACAGTAGTAATTTTACTTTTCTCTTATGTATTTCAACATTTCAGCCTTTATTTGATCAGTGATTGGTAAGAATTTCAGTCCATCCTAGTGTCAATAGGAGCAGCTTTAATTACCGAAAATATCTTTTACTCTTTTCATCATCCTGGGTACACCATCCTGTGAATTACTTATTATGTCACCAAGAATTCTGATACAAAATATAAATTGATCTCAAAGGGAATTGCGCAATAAAGAGTTTGACTAGGCCTTTCCTTAAGGTACTTTGTCAAATTGCTTAGCTACAGTGATTCATGAAGCTGATTTGTTTTTCAATTAACAGAAAAAAGTGGTTGTCAATGGAGCAGCTGCAGGAATGAAAGAATCTGTGCCAGATGAATAAGGAAAAACTCCTCTCATCCTTGAATTACACTGCATGAAATGGTAGAGAAGAGATCAAATAGTTGCACCTTCTATTCCTGAAGTTACCTTATACTAAATGTTACTTCTCAGAGGCAAAACTGGCAGTTGTTAGTGGTAAAGTTGATTTTGAGATACAGGTAGTCTTTGACTTACACCCACAGTTGAGCCACAATTTCTATTGTTAAGTGAGATATTTGTTAAGTGAGTTTTGATCCATTTTACGACTTTTCTTGCCACATTTGTTAAGTGAATCATGCAGTTGTTAAGTTAGTAACAAGGTTGTTAAATGAATCTGGCTTCCCCATTTACTTTGCTTGTCAGAAGGTTGCAAAAGGTGATCATATGACCCCCGGGACACTGCAACCATCATAAATATGAACCAGCTGCCAAATATCAGGGAAGTTTCATTTTTAGCTAAATAGGGCGAGACCTATTAATGGTGATATGTTGTACTCAACCCTCAAACAGATTTTTATAGATACAGCTGTACTAAATACTTATTCTTAAATTTTGGAACATTTGGAATTGCACTTAAATAACTCCCTATAGGCCAGGGTTATTTCCACCAACAACAACATTGATTCCTAACAAGTTCTTTTCCTACTTTATTCTATTGTGTGTTTTATTTGCTTTAATGTGCAGATACACGTACTGAACCAATAACCATCTACATGCTATAATGTATGTTAATGCTATACCTTACTCATATAAATAGCCCTTTGACAAAGTAAAAAAAAAAACTGTTGGGAAGCACCCAGCCTGACAGATGAAAGATAAATGATAAAGGGTAGAGCTAATCAAGAGTCACTGCACAACTACAAAAGGGCCAGAACCAGCCTTCCTTGGAACCTTATCTAATTGTCACAAATGAAGGCAAATATACATGTCCCAGGATGATGTTACAGGATCCAATCTGGATAGGTCACTGGGATTAGAGCTTTCAGACTCATGCTGGAGCCCATCCTCAAGGAACTTCTCTCCACTGGAACATGTGCTTTGAGCTATTCTATGCATAGTATTTATGTGGTGCCTGGTTGGGTGTGGTTTCTTATTGGCTGATTGGGGTGTTGACTGCTGTTAAGCCTAATTGTTCCCAAGGGACAGGTGCCAGATTGGGGAGATTCTGTTATTATAGGCAGAACATAATAAAGTAGTTAGCTTGAATTCTGCATGTGTAAATCTGATTGTTCCTTCCTTATTATAGGACAATAACACTCCTATAATACTGTATATTAGAATATTCATAAACTTTCTATTCGCTGTTTCCACTGTTTGCTTCTGTGTTTTGCCGACTGATTAGATGTGTAATCCAAACCAATCAGAGACCTGTGGTGAATAAAATCAAGGATTTGTGAACTTTTAACTAAATCCCTGAAAATTATTTAAAGGAATTGTAATTCTTTAAAATTATTCATTAAAGTGTCTCCTTCAGGTCTCACCTTGCTTGTTTGTAATGTCATGAAATCTAGAAAATCTGTTTGACCAGAAACAGTTGCAAATGTGTGTATGTGGGTTGTGTGTGTTTGTGTTTGTGTTTGAAGAGCAATTACTTTCAGCTCTTTAAAAACTGATGTTGATCAACCAGACTATCTGTTTTTCTTTCTAATAGTTATTCAATCCCAGTAGTTACCTCAAAGTGCTCAATCTTTATTCAGTTTCCTTATACCTCAAAACCTAAAAATTTGTTAGATTGGGCATGTGGCAATGAAAGTTATTAGGATGGGCAGCCCAGTGAATCAAACCATCTCTTCAGAAATTTGTGATCTCACAAGCCTGGGTAGTCAGGCTAACACAGAGATCTTGTGATCAAAGATTACCTTTTTCTAAAGGAACTGTATTGGATCTTGATTCTATACATTCTTATTAGTTCAGACAAGATGCTGGTCCTAACTCCCAAAGCTATAGACCATATATGGCAGGTCTGTCAAACTGGCGGCCTACAGGCTGGATGCGTCTCGAGCAGGTCACACCCACCCCTGCTCCACAAAGGCAAAAAAAGGTCACGATATGGCACAATACGTCATGTGACATGATCGAGTTTGACAGTGACATACAGCAAGGCAGTTAGATCTCACTAGATGCTTCTTGGGCCCAGAGTACAGAGAAGAGCAATAAAGATGATTAGGGGACTGGAATCTAAAACATATAAGGAACAGTTGCTGGAATTGGGTATGTCTGGTTTAATGAAGAGAAGGACGAGGGGTGACATGATATCTCAGGGGTTGCCACAAGGAAGAGGGAGTCAAGCTATTCTCCAAAGCACCTGAAGACAGGACAAGAAGCAATGGATGGAAATTAACCAAAGAGAGAAGCAACCTAGAACTAAGGAGAAATTTCCTGACAGTTAGAACAATTAATAAGTGGAATAATCTGCCTCCAGAAGTTGTGAATGCTCCAACACTGGAAGTTTTTAAGAAGAGACTGGACAGCCATTTGTCTTAAATAGTATTGGGTTTCCTGCCCCAGCAGAGGGCTGGACTAGATGACCTCCAAGGTCCCTTCCAACTATTATTATTATTATTATTATTATTATTATTATTATTATTATTATTATTATTATTACTACTACTACTACTACTACTATTATTATTATTATTATTATTATTATTATTATTGTCATCATCATCATTATCGTTATCATTATCATATATATTTGGTTATATTAAGTACATTATTAAGGCTGTAGCCAAGAAAGTCTGTCATCAGTTCCAAGTACACTTCCTTCCAATTTTCTTAGGCAAACTAATAATAATAAAAAATCCTGTTAAATTTCCTTTTTGTGACAGAGTGGCAAATGTTGAAATCAAAGAACAAAAAACCACAGCTATATCTGCTATTTAAGTAATAATAAATAAATTTATTTATTTAATAAATTTGTAATACCCAATTAAGGAAGACCACATATGAGATTAACATGAATACAAATACTTTATTGGGATTATAAAAGTATTGGCTGTCAAAGATGGTTGTCAATAGCATTGGTGTGTCCATGGATGTGTCTATGTGTCAAAAAAGAAAAGGATGACAGCCATGACTGTGTGCTATCAAAGTCCGATTTCTTTTCATGTGCATTGTGGAAGCCCCTGATTCATGGCCAGCCAACTCTTCACCACAGGAATGATTTGTGTAGGCTACAGTCAGATATGTATTACAGCTCTTAGATATCTTGAATGCATGTCCTCAGACATAAACCTACCAAGATCCTGAGGTCAGTTCATGCATTTTCCTCCCTGTATGTTTTTTTACTGACAATTTCATCCATTACCAAGATATTCTGTACTCATGTAACCCCATTTCTTGGTCTTAAATAATAAAATTCGTAGCAAGTCAGAATTCAGCCAATAATAAATTTACGGTAAATGTGCATTAGCAACAGCCCTCACTAGCACTCCTAACTTTATATTAAGAAATCCATCACAGGTGAATGCAAGTTAAGTGTAATACAAATCAATCAGCAATAAAAAAAAATCCTTATTATATTAATATGAAGAAAAACTCCCATCAGGCCTTATTACAGCCTTCATAACACAGTCTTTGTTATATAAACGAGATAATAGATTAAAACTGGCTGTTATCTTTAACAACACTTTCTGGACCTTTTCTAAACTGCACAGGAAAATCCCAAAGCAGGAAAGACAACTATATCACATTAAGAACCACAGCAGCTTTTGTGGGAGGAATGACAGATTAGTTTAAGTTAGAGAGCAAAGCTCACATAGGTTGGGCACTATTGGCAAAAAAACATAGGGATAAGAAATCCAAACTTCTTGATTTAGCTATCAAAAAGGCTGGAATGTGGTAGACATATTTGTACATGTTTATATTTCCTTAAAGGTCTTTAAAGGATTGGAAAAATAGACTTGATTTTGGTGTAGGAATGTTGTTTTTTTAATTACAAACTTTATACATTTGTTTTTTTTATCTATTAAGTGTAATTCAACCTGTCTTTTGTCCTGTATTGAAGACTATGTGGATGGCAAGAATACTGAGGGAGCTGCTGAGGTGGAATGTTCAGGCTGATCAATCTTCCTTATTTGATGATCTTATTGTTGGCCTTTTTTTCTCCTTGTATAGCTCTATGACATGCAAGTATATTGTCCATTCCTTTGTTTGCCACTCAGAAAGCATAGGACATTGGGGACCATCTTGGCAAACTGCTGTTGGCAATGCAGTCTCATTAGATAGGATTTGATTAGCTCTTGAACATCATTAGCAACTTACTTTTAATTCCATAAAAATTTGCAATGGAAAATA
>NW_015388528.1:0-3449 GCF_001527695.2 Protobothrops mucrosquamatus
CTTCCTCACCTCTGTCACAAAACTTTGCAAAACTCCCTGGGGGCTCTGTTAAGAAGAAAAAGCCAAGATGAACACAAAACACAAAAGTGAAGATACATTTTGAATGTCATTGTGATCACCCTTTCTTTTTGTATAAAAGGAAACAGGACTCTAAAGCCGGACATCGACAATTGATAAGCAATGAGTATTCAACCGTGGGTAATCCTTCTGGAGTTTCCCCTGCCACAAACTTTGCTGAAACTGGGAGAATCTTCCCCAGAATCAAAACTACGAATGCTGCTGACAACCCAACCGATTTCTACGAAGGAGGAGCTGCAAATAGAGGCTACGTTCCCGAGAGACCATGTAGGAATGATAACGTGAGTAGCCGTTTCAGGGGAAGTTTAAACATTAATGTGGCTGATGTTAAATATATATATATATATATAAAAGGAATATATAGGGTGCTTCAATTTTTTTTCCTCAGGCAGGCAGAATTTCCAAAAAGTCTGGTTCCTATCTTTGCAGTGATATGAAAATCTGCATGGTGAGATAAAGCAGATTCCAACCTTTCCAATAAATGGAAAGTATGTTTATTTTAGAAGATAGCCACACTGGCCATTCTCCCTGAACGTTCTGTTTGTCACACATTCCTGTGTCCTTGATTTGTTGACCTATCACAGAAAGGGCAATCCCCAGGCTCTGAGCAGTAACTAAAGACCTTCACTTGGATTCATTTTGTGCTCAGTAGCTAGAAAGCATCATGAAACTTCTGCCTTGAACAGGGACAGCATCTGTATCTGGAAATCAACATCCTAGATGCTAAATGTCTCGTTTCCTTACAGTAACCAAATTCTCTGGTTGGTTTATTGTATTGCAGAGATGCACAGCCTGAGACCTTCGGCCTGCAGGAGGACTTAGTTCCCCCCACACACAAATCTACAAATAGGAATTGTAATTAAATAATGGGGGACTATTTATTCTATTGTTAGAATCACTGAATGTATAACTTTGGGGAAAAAACCATGGAGAATTCTGGGGAATTCTGGGAGTTGAAGTCCACACATGTTAAAATCATCATGGTTGGGAAGCACTGCTCTAGTCCAAACCCCTTGCCTATCCCAGGAATCCATCACCACCATAGTAATTTTATTTTAAATTAACTATTGTTGCATTCTTTTAATTTTGATACAATTAAATTAAACCAAAATGTACATTTTTGTCCAGGGCTACTTACATGTTCAATGAGGGTCCTAGCATGACACTCAAAGTCTAAAGTCAGCTCTGATTTTCCTTTTTCTCTGCAAAAATAGGTAGCACTATTAGAATACTTCCTGATGTAGCTAGTCTTAATTGGGAATATTTATCCCTGAAATTTAAAGAACCAGCAGCACTGGATGATGAAATTCGGACAATAAGGTAGTTTTTAAATAACACTGCAGAATAGCTTGGCTTAATTCTGTCTAAAATTTCTTTGTCTGGAAGAGTCTGATAGTTCAGTTTAGTGAATTATTTTCAAAGGACTGAAATATGTAATTTGGGGGGAGGGAAGTCAAGAATGTGTAGTAATCATAATAATTAAAAAGCTCAGCACCTGTTCTCTTGGCTAAATTATATTTCCCTTGTTTTATTGTTCATTTCTAAATAATCAGTGGCTAGAAATGCCCTCCAGATACTGAGTCCAGCTGAAGAGCAAGGAAAAATAAGAACGTCTGTCAACGTGGGCGCTGCCATGGAATCAAAACACAATGTTTCTGAATTCTCCAATCACTTTCGCACTAAGAGAGCTAACACCTCAGAAGGCCCTACGGCTATCTCTTGTAAAACTACTCTATACTTGCCAGTTTAATGGAACTTCAGCTCTACTTGCTGCCTTGCTTAAATGAGTGGAAGAAAAGAAAGGCATGGAGCGTGCTCAACCCTGCAAATTATCACTGCTTCTTCACTGAAGAAGAGGCAGTAGGGAAAGGACAATAGCTCATTGTCCAACATGTTGAGTTTGATCATCCTTCTTGCCCCTTGACAGCAAGGCTACTGTATAATATTTACAGTTCACTCACATTTTTGGTTTATTAAAGTTTGTCATAAAGTAGAAATAGAAACATAAATGGAGAAAGTTAAAGGGAGAAGTGCAGAAAGAAGTGAAAAAAGAAAGGAAAAAGCTGCAACTTCCAACTTTTTTCAGTCCAGTATAACAGGGCTTTTCAACCGGTGGTACGGTACCACTTGTGGTACTTTGCCACATGGCAGCTGGTACTTGATTGCTAGCCAAGTGTAGCAGGGGAGGGGAATNATAGGAGTCTCCAAACTTGGCAACTTTAAGACTTGGGGGACTTCAACTCCCAGAATTCTTCAGCCAGCCATGAATTCTGGGACTTAAAGTCCACAAGTCTTAAAGTTGCCAAGTTTGGAGATCCCTGACATAAAATATTAAAAACATGCAAAATTAGTTATAGCTAGCATTTTAGAAAGGCCTACATTTGCCCCGAGTTACACTAGTTGTCCAGTTATTCTTTCCAACATTCCCAGTGTACAGTACAGTAGAATAACCATGGAATAAGAAAAGATGTTATTCTATGAAACAGTTACTGATGAAAAATTAAAAAATCATATTAGAATCAGTCACTTCTTCCTTGGAAAGGACGAAAACAGAGGGCTGTCCCAGGGATCTTAAACTAATCCTTCTCAATTCTTCATAAAAAGTGTTAGAGATGAGCAGTAAAGTTGCCAGATTTGCCAACATCATTCAGTTGCAAGAATGGCTAAAGACCAAAAAGGAGACCAAAAAGAAATAAAAGGATTGTCCAAGTTGAGAGAAAGAGAACGATCATTAAAATAGCAAGTTAAATTCAACAGCATACACTGAGGTACATTGGCACAAACATTGGTAATCACATATACACTAAAACAGTCTGAGCCTCGGGTGATTGAACAGAAACTAGATTGTGGCAGGCAAGGCATTGTAAGATTGTGCAGAGCAGTTCTGAAAAAGTGAATTTCAAATTGGGGATCATTATTATTTAGATTAAAAAGAGCTTAAGTATGTTTTCATTTTATCATAGAGGTTTAGCTGCCTTGTGTGCTTCCAGGCTGATATAAAGAGAAATAATGAAATAATCAATAATACCATTGTAATAACTAGCATCTTGATGAACTTAGGAATCTGGTGACTTCGACTCAAAAAGAATATCATAGAGTTGGAAAAAGAGTTTAAAATGGCAATCAAAAGTGATTACTTGGGGTTTATGAAATTTCCTTTACTAAAATGATTGAAATCCTAATTTCTCCTTTACAGGGCACATATTTGTAAATGTTCGACTTACAAATCAAATTGATATTAATGGTTAGCTTCCTCACCTCTGTCACAAAACTTTGCAAAACTCCCTGGGGGCTCTGTTAAGAAGAAAAAGCCAAGATGAACACAAAACACAAAAGTGAAGATACATTTTGAATGTCATTGTGATCACCCT
>NW_015388528.1:6132-8458 GCF_001527695.2 Protobothrops mucrosquamatus
AAATAGAAACATAAATGGAGAAAGTTAAAGGGAGAAGTGCAGAAAGAAGTGAAAAAAGAAAGGAAAAAGCTGCAACTTCCAACTTTTTTCAGTCCAGTATAACAGGGCTTTTCAACCGGTGGTACGGTACCACTTGTGGTACTTTGCCACATGGCAGCTGGTACTTGATTGCTAGCCAAGTGTAGCAGGGGAGGGGAATGAGCCAAAACGAGCCAAGCCTGAGGGAGAGCCAGCTGCAGCTGCAGGACTGTCTGGGCTTGGCAGAAGCTCCAGGAGCCGCAGGGCTCCAGCTGATTGGCTCCAGCTGATTGGCGCTTCCGGAAGCAGCTTGGAGCTGGAGGTGAACTGAAGAAAAAGGGGGGGGGGGAAGGAGAGGCTATAAAAGAACGTGGTTTGGGTGGGAGACAGGGAAAAAAGACATCAGAAAAGGTTTAATCCCTTTAAACAAATGTAATTAGTTTTACCCCCTTTAATTGAGTCTGTCTGTGGCTTTTAGAAAGTTTTCTTTGAAGGTAAAGAGGCTTAATGTAAAGCTAAAGCTTTTCGCAATTGCTGGAGCCTTTCAGTCAAGCATTGCAACATTGTGACATGTGACACGCCTGAGGCAGCTTAAAGAGAAAAAAAACAACGGAGTTTCTATTTCTTTATTTTCTTGCTTTACACTTGATTCCTGTGTCTTTAAGGGTACAGGGAAAGGATTGGAAAAGCTCAGAAGGGCCAACCAGCTAGCTCAGGAGTCTACAAAGTTAGCAACTTTAAGACCTATGGACTTCAACTCCCACAATTCCTCAACCAGCCATGAGGGCTGAGGAATTCTGGGAGTTGAAGTCCACAAGTCATAAAAGTGTCAAGTTTGAATTCATCATACATTTGTCAGTGCAAAGGGAAAGTGGTTCAGCAAAGGAACAGCCACAGAAGAAATTAAAACGTTCTTTTTTTCTTTTTTTCTACAGTTTGTAATATTTTATTAGATTATAGAATAAAATACAAAAATACAAAAGCAAATAGTAGGACACAGTGGGGAGGAAAAAGGGGGGGAAAGTGAGGGGGAGAAGGGAAAAAGAACATACTTCCTCTGTTGCAATAGAAGGAAGCATTAACATTGAACCTCAACTTTTTACTTTTCCATAATATTATAAACTAGCCATTTCTATAACAACAAATGAATCTAATCAGTAAAACCCAAAATTCCCCACCCCTTTTTGACACCTTGTTAAGCACTGGTGGTACTTAAATATTGTCATGTCCTAAAAGTGGTACAATCTGTGAAAAGATTGAAAAGCCCTGCAGTAGACTGCAGAAAAATGTCTTAGCCTTTTGCTTTACATTTCTAACTGTCTCAAGCCATTTCAAGTCATTCTCATAATCAAAACCTAAAATTAAAGTTTCATTTTTTTTGTTGTTTCAGGTATAAAACCCAGAAGTGATTTCAAAACGGAAATAAAACTAGATATATATTTCTCTTTAATTAGAACAGTCAATTTTGCCATCTTCAAAGCTGACTCACAAATGAAGGACATTTGATGGTCCTCACCCATTTCCATGTTCAGATGGCACTGGCATCCAGATTTTACTAGAATCCTGGCAATGGGGTGGAATCCTGTCCCAAAAACTCAGGGCTTTATCCATATGGCCTCTTCTGGTTTATGTTTATTAAGTTCTTTTGACTTGTGACTTTTGCTTGTGGGGCATCATCCTGGCTCCTGTTGTTGAGCTTGCACACTACTCTAGGCAATGCAGAGCCTCCTGCAGTTCTTCCACTTCTTGCCAAAGGATGACATCTCACAATCCGAGGCCAGAGTAATGGTTCACTTATATTTTATTGTGTTGCAGAGGAGCTTTCAGTTCATTTTAAGTTAAGGGTGGAACAGAACGAAGAAGAGGGGGGATCATCACTGTATTTTTTCTTCCATGCTTAGTGGTGAGGAAAGAGAGAGACAGGGAGTGGATTTTTTTAATGGTTTGGAATAGATTCTTCAATAACTTACCTCCTTGATTAATCCTTCTTTAAACCACATATTTTTTACAATGTTGTACACTTACTAAGTTGGGGGGGGGGAGTACTGGATTTTGTAAGTATCGTTGTGTGACAAAAGCTATTTTTTTTCGGAGGATAATATTCTTTTTTTTTATTTTATTTATTTATTTTATTTAAATCCAACTTCTATGCCGCCCTTCTCCCCACGGGACTCAGGGCGGCTCACAGCATGTTAAAAAACAACACAAAAAACATTTCCCCTATAAAACCAATTAAAAACCAAATATATTTATGGCTGTGTCATTATTAAAATCTTTAAAAAATTATTCCCTATTTAAAATTCACCCT
>NW_015388528.1:8773-40859 GCF_001527695.2 Protobothrops mucrosquamatus
CTCTCTGAGGGGGCCAAAGTCTCGCCCCCTATAGTCAGCGATGGAGTCAGCTGACTATGCCGGGGCGCCGGCAACCACAGCCACTCGGTCTTGGAAGGGTTGAGTCTGAGTCTGTTCCTCCCCATCCAGACCCGTACGGCCTCCAGGCAACGGGTCATCACGTCAAGGGCATCGTTGGGGTGGCCTGGGGTGGAGATGTTCTCTTGAACTATTGCCCTGGTACTTGGCATATGACAACCGGAAAACATAAATGCATTCTCTGTGCCTTTACAGTGGTCAAGAGATATTGATTTTGCAGCATTGCTTTGGTTTTATTTTATTTTTTTCATTGTTTCCGTTTGTGTAATCATATTAAAAGCAATAAAAATTAAAAAAAAAATACCTGTAGAGGATATTTGTAGCTCTGGGTTATGTCCTTGGGATTCTCTTATTGTTTTCTTGCAGACATTTCATTGCCCAATTGGGTAATATCATCAGTGCCAAGAGAAAGGGGTTTCCTCTCCCCACTCCCTTCTACCACTGATGCTGTTATCTGATTGAGTAATGAAACATTTACAAGAAAACAGCCAAGCTCAGAGCACCAAGGACTCCACAAAAGTCCCACCTTATCTACTTGGTTATTGTAGTCCTTGTTTAAGGGATATTAAAAATGTGTGTGTGGGGTGAACACGTGTACCCACATGCATGTACTTAGGCAAACATTGTAGTTCCATTGCAAATAAGAAGGGGTGAGGGGGGGAATGCTGGTTTCTCATGGCATCATTTAGGTTGAAGACTTTCCTCCCTCTAACCCAGAGAGCTTCTCAACTGGAGCTTGATTGTTTTTCATTGTGCTATTTTCTTTTGCTTCACCCAATCCCCCTGCATAAAACATGCATTTTCATTGTTCTCACTTTCAAACACCATGTTGCATTCATGGGATTTAAATGTCATGTAGCTGGTTGGAAATCACTGCTCGTTTGCACTTTGTTAAACCTGCTGGTACTATATGCTGGCATTGCTTATTGTTATGGTGTTATAGTCAACAATGAATTGTTTGCTGGTGGGGGGAAGAAGTTTGTGAATTTCTGTACTGTGGATTTTTAATTTTGTAAACCACCAGGGAGTCACCATCTAGCTATGCAGTTAGTTTCCCAATTTTCCTGCTTCCTTATAATTTTTCTTAGAGGTTACCTATTTTTCCAGGACTCGGACATCTTTTTTTGGTCAAATCTTGGCATTTCAGTCCCATTTTTTTTGGGGGGGGGGAATGAACTGCACATAGAATGTCAGAGACAGAAATACATTTTTTTTTAAAAAGACTGTTCTTATAATTTGCTTCATCATAGAGCTAATGAATGGAAATAGATATAGTCTTTTTAGAATTCCATTTCTGAGTAAGAAAATAAAAGATGATCTGCATTTTTTATATATAAAAGTTTTATTGGGTTTTTTTTTACAATAACAACTTTAGTGCCTGGTGCACAGCGTGTTGTCTTGGTTCATAATTTTTTTAGAAAAGAATATACAATTAATAATAGTTAATAAACAATCAATAATAATTAATTTTTATATTTCCATAATTAGTATATCAATTAATAATATATTTCCTTGATCTTCTCTTCACCCATTAGTATTCTCCTTCTACAACATTAAACAAATATAATGTCTAATATTTGATATTTTTCATATTTAAATTAAATAAAAACATTTTCTTCTATATTTATACCAACAATAGTAGCGTCCATACATAGCATTTTTTTCTTATCAGCTTATGTTATTTTCATAAGAGTCATCTTATTGATTCACCATGTATCTTATTTTCATAAATCTTGTTTAAGCTAAATTTCTCCATAATATTCAAACAATTCTTGTCAGTCATATTTTTCCCAGTATTTAACATCTAAATATCCAAATTTTCCATTTAAATATATCACCCCAGTATTTTCATATTTCATATATTATATATACTACTTATCTATCATAACATATATCCATAACATCTTTCTAGTCAATTTATATTTCACTTTTATTTGTAAAAAATAGTTAAATCACTATATATCCTTTTTTCAGAATTCTTATTAAGCCTAATTTCCCCTCAATATTTCAATCATTCCTTAATCCTAAATTTTTTCAAACTTAATTTGTCTTTAAAATTCAAACTTTTCCTTCACTTACAACATCCTAATATTTTTACATTTTGTATCTTATCAAAAAATACTATATTACTTATATCTCTTATCCCACTTATTCTAAGGTCCCTTTATGGCCAAAGTTATTTGTTTATTTAGCCATATTCAAACAAGTGTTTACTCATATAATATTCCATCTGGTAGGGCGAATCCAGTCTCTTCATCTTGTCTCTAATCTTCTTCCTTTGCCAAATTGTTTTCCAAATTAACATTTTCAACTTGTCCAGTTCTTGTATTTTTGTAGTTATTGTTAGGAGTAGAGGATATATAGTAGATAGGATGTATGCTTTTTGGCTCCCAAACAATGATTCTCCTAGCAGTGCCCATTTTGTTAAGTCTTCTTTCTTCTCAGGTTTATTTTGACGTTCTAATGCATAAGGTATCTTTTCCATATTTATTGTTGTATCCAAGTCTTGTAAGTTTTTTCTTGTTTCTATTAAGTTATAATTCCCTTCACCAGTTAAGTCATTTTTTTCTAGTTCACATTCTGTTGTCTGGATTGTTTGTTCATTCTTTACCATCATTCTTTGGATGTTTTTTGATGGTAGATTTAAGTTAGAAGTATATTATTCACTTATAGTATCAAAGTTACATTTACGCTCCTCATGGTTTAAGTCTATTGTACTTTTTATCTGTCATAGCATTGCATAAATTTCATCTTGGAAAGTATTTGTCTTGTCTTGAAGTGTTTCTAAAGGTCTTTGAACTTTCAGGCTAAATCTTTCAGGAGTAGATATTAAGTGTGGTTTTCTATCATTTTTTGATGAGTATGTCATATCCATGTTGTCTCCCCAGTAAAATCAATGTTTGATAACAATTCCTTCTTTCAGGAGTCAATTGTCAATTCAATATATTTAGCCAGCTTAAATCCTTCCTGTAACTTCCCTTCTCAATAATTTGTCATAGATCAAAGTTTTTAAACAGTTCATAAATTTAAACCACAATCAAAGTATTTCTTTTCCTTCAAACACTTTCCAATCTTATAGCCGGCCCAGCATGCAATCTCTTCTCTGTTCCTTAGCAACTATCTTCTTAAAGGTTATTAAAGTTTATGGGAACAGATTTTTTTTCTTTTTTTCTGGGTATTGTCTTTAATATGCTATATTTTCATTGTCCACTAGATGTTAGCAAATATTTATTTTCCAGCTCTTTCAGACAAAAGGTTTTTATTTTTTTAATGTAATTCAATCAAAATCCTTTAGAATATAATTTTAGCAGTTTGTTTTAGTTTCTAAGTTTGATCAGATTGTAGTATTTTGAATTTAATTTCAATAAGGTTCTTTCTTCTTTAAAGGTTAATTTGCCGCTTCCGTCTATGGGGGAATGGGAATGTAGTCCCCTCCCCTCACTTTCGGAGGTTGTTTGCTTTGGGGATCTTTCCTAGGGACTAGTTGTAAAATAAGGGAAAGAAGATCAAATACTCTCACCAGTTCCAAGCACGCTGTTCACCATTGTTCTTGGTAGTGCTCTTAGACTTCGGCTGCAGTAGTTTGGACTAGCCCAGGGGTAGGCCCGTGGTCATAAAAGAGCCAAGGTTGCCTACCCTTGGGCTAGACCCTGGCATGTGGCTAGCCTTTCTCCTGCCAGGTTCGGAGGGCTTTCCCCGAAACAAACGAAGCGATTGCCATCGCTTTGTGATCAACGGGGTGCCCCTCCTTCACAGTCACCTCTATGGGGCGACTTCAGACCCATCTAGGGTCCCCCCGGCAAGGTAAAATTAGCCATGGGGAGCAGAGGTCCGCTCTCACGCAGCCATGCACTACGAGCGCAAACTGGAAGTCCAAGATGATCTGCTTTCTCTCCCTCTTTTACCCATCAAATCAACCACTCTATGTGACAACTTTTTGTGTGTGCAGGACATTCAGTCTTTTCAGTTGTTCAACAGTTGCTCTTCTGGTCACCTCAGCTATTACAGTTGTGCAAATCCTTCAAAAGAAGTCCTTTGGAAAGGCATATAAGAACATGTATGAAATGCCTTTTTTCAGACCATTAAAGCAGCCTTATCTTTTTTCCAGGCATACGTGGCAGTTTTGGGAACTGTTCCCTGCTGCCTCCGTGTGTGTGCACGCATAGAAATAAAATGCAAAGTTCCTCTTTCAAAGTATTTGCACAGCCTTAGAAGAAAACATCATTGTTAAAACGCACTGAACCAATCTGTTAAATCAACATGGTTTTGAAAAAGCTGTTAGACATGTTAGGTCCACAAGATGGTGCTGCATCACTTAGCTACAATTCTAGCCTACAAACTGTGCTTCTCTGATTTTAAAATCACTTTCATAGGTGTGTTCCGTTTTGTATGAAATAATAAATAATTCCTATGATACAAATACTTAACAAGATCCTACGATTTCTGCAATCCAGTTCTTTAAATTGAATCACGGTTTCACTCAGCTTGCTTTATTTAGGGTTGGTTGATATTAATGTGGAATATATCAAGGTGTTTATTCTGGTTTTATTTTGATTCATTGTACTACTTCAGCTTAATTGGCCTGTGGCCTTTGATCGCTTGGGTCATTACAAGATGTCACTATAACCTTTTTTCATATTACTTTCTACCGGATTCTGTAATCATTCCTACTTGCATATTACTCCATGAGGTACCCATCTACTTATAAGATGGCTGTCAGAGTCTGCTGTCTATTTCTAATTCACTTCCGGGCAGAACAAGCATCATTTTAAGGGGAAAATGAATAGGAAGCATATTTTAAAACTGTTTTTAGGAAGAAGTGCTTTATACAACAACATTCCAGTTTCTTCGAGAAGTCCATATGCAGTGTCTCAGCAATAAGACAAGCTTTTAGGTCAATGGGCATGGTTGGCCACATGCACCCTCACAAAATGGCCATCACAAAGAGGCACAGAATGGCACAACTCACTGTGGCCATTTCGCCATGGCCAATCCGATGAGGCCATCTCACAGCAGCCATTTCGCTGTAGCCAATTTACCGCTGGACAACTCGCTGTGGCCAACTCCACGTGGGATAACTCAATGAAATAAATATCTGCTACTGTTTCTTTAGCATTATCTCCATTGACAAAAATGGAAATAATATCAAAGAAACAGTAGGTGGATAACTTTTATTGCATTGAGTTATCCCACGTAGAATTGTCCCATAGTGAGTTGTCCCGTGGCAAGTTAGCTTGGCGAGATGGCCCTGGTGAGATGGAGGTGCTGAGTTTGGCTGTGCCGAGATGGCTGCAGCAAGTTGGCCACAGCGAATTGTCCTAGACCTGAAATGCATGTGCTTATTCATAAAGTGATTGCCTCACAGGTTCAGTTTGTGCCGAAACATCTATTTACCCTATGGCCGATTGGGAACATTGTGCTCTAGCTGCTTTGGGTCTAGAGCAGGTGTCTCCAACCTTGGCAACTTTACGACTTGTGGACTTCAGCTCCCAGAATTCCTCAGCCAGAAATTCTGGGAGTTGAAGTCCACAAGTCGTAAAGTTGCCAAGGTTGGAGACCCCTGCTCTAGAGATTGTCCTCTTCTAGGGTGAGAGTGATGGGACCCAGACTCCCCTCTCCTCCCCTCCAGCTGGAGAGAGATGCAATTCCTGAAAATAGCAAAGGCACTGTTTCCTGATTGGGCCTGAAACTCAGATAGGGTTGCCAGGTGTCCACTATTTGAGTGGACAGTCCACTTTTTTCACATTATGTTCACTATTTTTTTTCACAAAATAGTGGACATTTTTTTATTCAAAAGCTTCATGATGAAATGGTACGTAATCTAAAGCTGTACAGTCTACTTTTTTTACTACTTAAACCCCACCCCACCCCCGCTTGTCCACTATTTTTGGGAAGCAGACCTGGCAACCCTAAACTCAGACCTTGTGCCCCAAAGCCATGGAAAAGTAGAATGTAGGATAAAACTGCAAAACAACACCACCACTCAGAGTTTCAGAAGCCTTTTATTTCTTTTCCATGCTGCTTTGCTAAATTGCAGACCTTTATCTTTGCTCCAATTTTCTGTTTCTTCTTTGGTTTATCTGCTAGCAGGTTAATGATTACTCGCATTAATAGGCAGGCCTCCTCTGATTAGGTGCTATTTTATTACTCCCTAAACCCTAGTGTTGATTTCATTGATTAAAAAAAAAATATGTGTGGGGACTTGGACTAACTTTATGTTCTTCAAAGCTCCTTAGGCTTAGTAGCTCTCTTTAGAAGAGGAAAACTGGAGCCAGGCACTGAAAAATTTCTTCCTGGGGAAATGGAAAATCTCCTATTTCTGCCCCCTCCATATTTCACACGAACAAGGGACCTGATCAATTTGGTAAAAAAAAGCTCACATTCTTTTTTCTAGTTTAATTCAGTCACTTGATAAATTGTTTTTCCTTATTAAGACAGAAAATGAGGTATAGCTAGAAAATGCAGATAATAAACCAATTGTGTCAGACTAATTAATATTTGACCGTTGATTTATATAATACTGAAACATTCTCCCACGCACACCCATCCAACCGTGAACTATGTATTGCATTTTGTTGTTGTTCAGTCGCTAAGTCATGTCCGACAGTTGGTCACGCCATGGACCAGAACATACTAGGCACCCCGATCCACTGTCTCCCAGAGTTTGCTCAAATTCATGTTCACTGTATCAATGACACTGTCTAATCATCTCATCCTCTGCTGTCCCCTTCTCCTTTTGCCTTCCATCCTTCCCAACATCAGAATCTTTTCCAAGGACCCCTCTCTTCTCCTTTGGTGGCCAAAGTATTTGAGCTTCAGCTTCAGTATCTGTCCTTCCAAAAGACAGTCAGGATCGATTTCCTTTGGGATTGACTGATTTGATCTCCTTGCAGTCCAAGGCACTCTCGAGAGTCTTCTCCAGCACCACAATTTGAAAGCAGTATTATATTTGTTTGTTTGTTTGTTTTTATGCTGCCCATCCCAGTGATTCGGGGTGGCCTTTGCTAAAAATCTGCTGAAGAAAACCTAGAGCGTTGCTACATGTCCAAAATCATTTCCCCAGGCTACTGTGGAAGAAACACGACAGTACTATTTTAATACATAGGCTTGGAATCAGCTCATCATTTTTCTCCCCTTTCTCAAAAGTTATCTTTTACAGGATAAAGACAAATGGCTCTTTTTAAGTATTGTCATTTGCCGGAATGTGGACAGTTCTCTGTTTATGCCTCTAGCAGCTGTTCTCAGCCTGCCCCTGAAACCTCCAGAGAATCAGCAATATGATTATTGGTGACCTTCCATCACTATCAATGATTAGAAAGACTTATTCAAATAACTCAAGGGAATCTAAGTCCGGGCCACACAGACTAAGTCCGGGCCACACAAACTATTTCCTGACTCAATGAAGGGACTGTCCTTGTATAAAATGTTTTCATCAGTTCAAGGATACAGTAATGCAAAACAAAGAACAAGGGCTATTAGAAAGACCAAATTTAATTAAACAGCATCCAAATATTTGCCATGTTGTTAATAATAATAATAATAATAATAATAATAATAAAGTTGGAAGGGACCTTGGAGGTCATCTAGTCCAACCCCCTGCTCAGGCAGGAAACCCTATACCATTTCAGACAAATGGCTGTCCAGTCTCTTCTTAAAAACTTCCAATGTTGGAGAATTTACAGCTTCTGGAGGCAGGTTGTCCCACTGGTTAATTGTTCTAACTGTCAGGAAGTTTCTCCTTAGTTCTAGGTTGCTTCTCTCCTTGATTCGTTTCCATCTGTTGCTTCTTGTCCTGCCTTCAGGCGCTTTGGAGAATAGCTTGACACCCTCTTCTCTGTGGCAGCCCCTGAGATATTGGAACACTGCTATCATGTCCCCCCTCGTCCTTCTCTTCGTTAAACTAGACATACCCAATTCCAGCAACCGTTCCTTATATGTTTGCAAGAGGTACATTGGCGAAGTGGGGATAAGGTTGAGGAAGAGACAGTTTTCCTAACAGAGGCTCAGTATTTGTCAAAGGGTTGTGGATCATGGCAGGAAGAAGCATTGGTGCCTTTCTTAAAACTAAATATAAATAGAGAAAGCTAGAGTAAGGTAAAATAATTTTATTCCATAGACACATGCAAGACAAGGGCACTTTGAGTACCAAAACACATGTACTATTCCCTAAGTATATGGATTTTGTAGCAATTTGAACTAGTCTTGTCCAGTATGAGATTTTATTTATAATCTTTCTAGGCTACTAATCAGTTATTGCTTACTTAGCCTTCAATTTTTTCCCCTCAGGAAGAATGTACTCACATAACACAGCTGCAATGATAGCAATGTAATTTTGAGAAAGCTCCACAAAGAACCTGTTGCAAAAAAAGAAAAATCACATTTTTTTCATAGGCCTGATCTCTCTTCTGGAATCTTAATGGGTTTATTTTGGGGGTTTGAATCTTGATGTATTTTACAAAAAAAGAAAGGAAGGACTCCGTTCTCACAATTCATAGATACACATAGCAAAGGTTACTGTGCAACTTACAAGGAAAAACAAACAAACACCTCCTATGGAAAGTAGGTGTGCAAATCCATTCTTGAAACTGCCTGAAGTACAGGACTCTTGATTAAACCTAAACTAAAATTTACAGGATGATTCTATTTTAATGCATGAGCTTAAAGAAAAAACCTACTTTCAAATAGGTATTAGAAAGGAAAACTCTTAGGTTTTAGCTAGAAATAATCTATTTTCCTTCCTTAAAATTTAACCCAATAACGTTCAAGCAAATAGGGCACCAGTTTAATATGAAGCTTTCTAAATAGATTTAAAAAGGCTCTGTGCTGCAACCTTTTACAAACTGAGAGCCCTGCTAAATTCAACAGAACTAATCCCCAGGCTGCTGTTTTTGCCTCTTTTCTCCTGAATGTCTAATCATGATGTTACCAGAGGTCTCTCTTTCCCAACATCTTGTTTTCAAAGAGTTTTGAGATTCTACTCACACAATACTACACTGCCACTTGTCCTTCTGAACATTATTTCTGCAGCTGTACTGTCTTAATGCAAAGGAAAAGTAATATCTAATATATCTATATTCATATCTATCTATCTATCTATCTATCTATCTATCTATCTATCTACCTACCTACATCTATCTATCTATCTATCTATCTATCTATCTATCTATCTATCTATCTATCTATCTATCTATCTATCGATCGATCGATCGATCTATCGATCGATCTATCCATGCATCCATCCATCCATCTATCCATCTATCATCAACATATTGTATATGTACAGGTAGTCTTTGACTTACTACAGTTCATTTAGTGACCTTTCAAAGTTACAATGGCACTGAAAAAAATAACTTATGACCGTTTTTTTATACTTACGACTCTTCCAGCATTCCCATGGTCACGTAATCAACATTCAGACACTTGGTAGCTGATCCATATTTATGACAGTTGCACTGTCCCGGTGTCCTGTAATCACTTTTTGTGACCTTCTGACAAGGAAAGTCAATGGGGAATCCAGATTCAATTAACAACCATGTTACTAATTTAACAACTGCAGTGATTCACTTAACAACTGTGACAAGAAAGCTTGTAAAATGGGGCAAATTCACTTAACTGTCTCACTTAGCAACAGACATTTTGGACTTCATTGTGGTCGTAGCTTGAGGACTATATGTATACACACACACACACACACACACACATACATGTACACACACATAAAGCTTCCGATAAAGAAACTAATGCAACAAGCAAGCGGGGATATTAGTCTTTATTTTTCTTGGCAAACAGGATTATTAAACTGTTCCTGATTCTGTTAAGTCAACAGCCTGGCTTAAAGCCATGAATCTATACAAATTCAACTATACCTAGAAGCTTTGTAGAGTGTTGATATTTGACTTTAGTGACCAGCAGCTCACAAAACTGTGAGTCCTTGGGGTAATAAATGGAGCCAATGGTGTGTCTTCAGAATTACACCATTCCTATGGAAACAGGCAACTTTCTAGCTCGCTTGGTTGAAGAGGGAGGCCCAACTGTTTTTGCTTCATTGTGTTGTGGTGGCTAGACCAACTAATCTCTTTACAAGGCTGGGTGGGGGAGGGGGGTGATACAGCTAAACAGAGAAGGGTCTGGGGTGGAACAATTATGGGTCACCTACATTCCCCTCCTACGGGTGGCCTAAAACATTTAACCACACAAAAACCAGTACAGTATTAATTTATATTTTAATACAAGATTGATTGCAATTTAAATCCATTTCAATGCTTGAGGAAGATTAGAAGATGAAGCAAAAAGACAGTTAAACCAAGAAACAGACAACTATGAAAAAAGAAAGAGGGGAAAAAATGAGATTCCTAGTAGGGAGTAAAATGTCATGTGTGTGATTTAAGTAACTTTTGGAAACAATTAGATATCTGATGTTTTAGACAGAATGTCTATATCTATATTATATGACTATATAGATAGTTATATAATAGCTTTAGATAGCTTTATAAAGAGTGTGTTTCAACAAACTAAACACAAAGAGTGGTTTTCTATGTCTTATTATAACATCCACCCATCCATCCGATATTCTTACCCATCATTTTATTCACTTTGGGGGCAAGCAATATTATTCAAATGACTTAACCACTTTTATCTACTTTTATGCCTCACTCAATCCATCTATTTACAGTATGCAAGTTACCAGATAACCCCCTCCATTCATTCATTCCCCAATTTTTCCTATCACTCAATCCTGGTTGTTGTTATTATTGCTGTTATTATTGTTATTATTATCATCACACAGTCAGCCAGATGTTCAGACTAGGTTTGGCATTTTTGTCTTTTGCAATTGACTGAGGGCGAATTTGTCAATGCCTATACTATTACTACTACTACTACTACTACTACTACTACTATTACTACTACTACTACTACTACTATTATTATTATTATTATTATTATTATTATTATTAGTAGTAGTAGTAGTAGTAGATAGAATCTGTCAATGTCACTGCATTATTTTTCTGGTCTTCCTATCCATTGCTTTTAGTTCTGCTTGAGTCCAGTCCACTATTCCAGCTGTGTATCTAATGACTGGGATTGCCCAGGTATTGATTGCCTTCATGGTATTTCCTCCATTGAGTTTGGACTTTAAGATCTTCTTCACTCTCTTGATGTATTCACCTCTAATCTTTTTCTTGACTTCAGTGTGCTTGATGTTGTTGTTGTTGTTGTTGTTGTTATTATTGTTATTATTATTATTATTATTATTATTACAATACATTTGTGTGCCTCCTGGGTGATTACAAATAAAAACATTAAAAAGCAGAAAAAAAATACAAAAATAGACCAAAATAAAAAATGATGACAAGGATGAATTGGATGGAATGAAAAAGGAAAAAAACCTCAGACTATAAGAAGGGACACCATACACTCTTTCCAAAGGCTGGGCAATGAAAAAGCAGCTTTATGGCTGGTCCTTGGACTTCTAACAGTTGCAGCATTCCTGTGATCGTATGATCACAATTCAGACACGTGGCAACCTGTGTGCATTAACTATGGTTGCAGTGTCCCACTGGAAAGCCAGCAAGAAGTTGCAAGTTGCAGTCCTGTGACATTGCGCTTCAAAACCTGCAGTGATTCACTTAATGATCACAGCTGGGAACTGATGTAAGTTGGTCTGCCCACATGATGTTTCACTTTATGACTGTGTTGTTTAGTGACAAAGTTGCCAGTCCCAATTGTGATGGGTAAGTGAGGACTATCTATATAGGACTTATGCAACAATGTATAATACTTATAAGGAAAATAAGTACACTTTGTATTAGGACTGAGCAAACTTTTCCTTGCCTTGTGAATATGGCCAACGCAATGCAATGTAGCTGTTGACACAGTTCAGCCCAGCCTTGATGTTCAAGAGGGTGACACTCCCTCGGACACAGTTTTGATTCCCAAGCATTGCCTCCAATGCTCTAAATATGACGCAAGAAAGTCAACTGGGCTCTCTTTATAAAAACCTAATGGATCTATGGAGATGTCATCTGCAAACTTCCCTTGCATTATTTATAGAATCTAGAGAGCTGCCCATGTCAGTCTTAGGACTTTAGGTAGCTCACAATGCAATACATAAAAACAAAATATAATAAAATCATATTACAGCAAAGCTGAGCTCCCTGAAAATTTTAACCCAGTTGCACCATACACAGCAATAGCAACAGCACTTAGACTTATATACCGCTTCACAGTACTTTACAGCCCTCTCTAAGTGGTTTACATAGTCAACATATGGCCCCCAACAATCTGGGTCCTCATTTTACCAACCTCGGAAGGATGGAAGGCTGAGTCAACCTTGAACCGGTGAGAATCGAACTGTCGAACTGCTGGCAGCTGGCAGGCAGCAAAAGTAGTCTGCAGTTCTACATTCTAACCACTGCACCACCACGGTTCATAGAGCATGTTCTGCTAATAACCTGGCCCAGTGCTTGGGGTAAACACCATGTCTTCATGACTAGCAGGGTTGGGGCCATCTGTATCTCAGGCAAGATGTCGTTCTAACGGGCAGCCTCCGGGGGCATACTTGCACAATGTCACTAGATGGCAGTGTTTCAGAGAAGGGACCCAAAGCATACACACTTTGTCACACAATCTGCTGGAATGAGCTCACAGAAGACAGTCCCATAAATAACCTGGCCCTCTGCCAGGAAGGTCTTTATGGGAGACTACCAGCACCTTGAATTGTACCTGCCAGCTTATTGGGAACAACACAGCTTTGTGAAACAGAGGTGTTATCTGATATACCAGATTATGTCCTAAATTATCTGTACCACTGCAGCTTCCAAATGCTCTTGAAGGGCAGCTCCATAAACAGAGCATTGCAATAGTTCAATCAGGAGGTGACTTGGGCCTGAGATTCTCCAAGGACTTTCCAGTGCAGGAAGAAGCATTGACTCAAGCATTGACACAAGCATTTTATAGCTTGCATGATGAGAAGATAAATGTTAACTACTTGTTACGCATGAAGCCATCTGCCAACAGATCAGGGATGTTTCTGAAAGTGTTGTGTCTAGATGGCTGCTGCCCCAAAACTGTACCAGAAGTGGTAAAGAGTTTTGAACAATTAAAAGAGTTCATTAGTAATTTTTTTTACACTTCTTACAATTAATAGGCTGCCTTCCTCTATTGCAGAACATTAGAATTACTACTCTATTTCAAAATATTCGAGTGTCACTCCTTAAGTGTTTTACAATTCAAACAAAGCTACAACTTGGCTCTACGGCTGTAAATTCCGAGCCTCAGATAAGAAAACAAATTTCCTTAATACAGTTAAAGTACACGTAGTCTTTGACTTAGACCACAATTGAGCCCAGAATTTCTGTTGCTAAGCAAAACAGTTGTTAAGTGAATTCTGCCCCATTTAATGATCTTTCTTGCCAGAATTGTTAGGTGAATCATTGCAATTATTAAGTTAGTAACAATGGTTAAATGAATCGGGCTTCCTTTGTTGACTTTGCTTGTCAGAGGGTCCCAAAAGATGATCACATGACCCCAGGACACGGCAACTGTCATAAAGATGAGCCAGTTGCCAAACGTCCAAATTTTGATCACGTGACCACAGGGAGGCTATGATAGTCATAAGTGTGAAAAACAGTCATAAGTCACTTTGTTTCAGTGCTGTTTTAACTTTGAATGGTCACTAAACAAATGGTTGTAAGCCGAGGACTATCTTGTACTCCAGAAGTTCTGGGGAACTCCAGCACTGGAAGTTTTTAAGCAGAGATTGGACAGACATTTATCCCAAGTGGCATAAGGGGGTTGGACTTGAAGACCTCCGAGGCCCCTTTGCGACTCTCCGTTATTCTGTATCCACTTTCCTTGGCTGCGAGGCCATTCCCATCGATCCCGACCCCAAGAAAAGGCGGGCAGAGCCCTCGCGCCAGGACTGCAGAGAGTTAATCGCTGCTGGACGCCGATTGGGCGGGCTGGGCGGAGATTTACCATTCAGAGCCCGGGCAGCAAGAAAGTTCAGGAGTTTGGGAAGAGAGTCCCAGCCAGAGACGGAGAGTCATCCAGGAAAGGGAGCGGGGGGGGGGAGGGCAGGTTGAGGAGAAACAAACATAAACCAGAAAACTCAAAGCGATCCAGGCTGAGAAGGAGGCAGAGGAGGAGGAGGAGGAGGAGGCTGCTTCAGGGCCTGGGAGATCTGCGCTTTTGAGGCCGTCCCGCAACTTTGGATTCCCTGGAGAGCGACCGGCGAGATTCCCCCCCCCCCCGGAGGGAAAGAGCTATGAAACGGACGGTGTGAAGAAGCAGTCAGCGCCGATCCTCTGCCTTATTTTCTTCTGGCTGGCTGGCTGGGATTCGGTGGCCGAAGACAGTAATGCCTAGGATCGCGCCTGATCCAGCCGTCCGACCGATCGGTGCCTCCTGCCATTGCAGCGGTGGCCTTTGTTAACGACTCCCGCCGGGCTTTCCCGAAAGCGTTCAGGGGCGGCTTTTTTACTCCGGCGTCGGGGGTCGTCATGGCCCTGGGGAGGGGGTTCCCGCGGTACGCCGCCGCGGTCTGCCTTTGGCTCCTCTCCTCCTTTTGCTCCGGCGTTACAGGTGAGTGCAACTAAAAGTGGACCTCGAGAATGTTTTATATCGCGCTGGGGACGACCGGGTGTGTGTGTGTGTGTGTGTGTGTGACAAGATGTAATAGTCGTGTGAATTTTACGGGGGGGGAGAGAGGGGGCTGTGGCAAACGGCCACCCCATCCGACCCGGAGGGAGAGAGGCGTGCACGGTCCACAGCAAAAGGATAACTTTTATTTTTGTGAATCTTTATGCTGCTTTTCGCGGCAGGACTCGGGAAGGGGGAAGAGAAGGAGTTAATCGAAAACAATAAAAATAGCACGTGTAGAACTCCCTGTAAACACACCAGGGTTTCGATAGCAGCAGCAGCAGCAGCAACCCAGAGGTCAGTAAATAGATGGGCGATTATTCAACACCCTTTTTTCCCCCAGCTGCATGGTCTGTGTTCCTTCAACCGCACTGCACGACGATGGAACTGGCTGCCGAGACATTTGGAAGGTGCCCAGTTGCTTTGGCTGTAGCGAGGGCTACAATGAATAAGTGGCTAAATGGATTGATAAGTTTGCCAGGTCTTTTGGACGATGCCACATGCAATAAAAGCTGAAGGAATAGAACCAGAATTGGTAGTGGTGCCTGAAGAATAGATATCCCAAGTTTTTTTTTAACAGAACAGAATAACAGAATGACAGAGTTGGAAGGGACCTTATAGAGGTCTTCTAGTCCAACCCCCTGTTCAGGCATATGATTGTCCAGTCTCTTCTTAAAAACGTCCAGTGTTGGAGCACCCACAGCTTCTAGAAGCAAGTGGTTCCACTGATTAATTGTTCTGTCAGGAAATTTCACCATAGTTCTAAGTTGCTTCTCTCCTTGATTAGTTTCCATCCGTTGCTTCTTTGGGGGCTTTGGAGAATAGATTGACCCCCTCTTCTTTGTGGCAGTCCCTGAGATATTGGAACACTGCTATCATGTCACCCCTAGTCTTTCTTTTCATTAAACTAGACATACCCAGTTTTACAGTGCCCTGAAACTGTGAATGGTGCATGATTTTCCTAAACCTCTTTGCGGAAGCCAAACATGAAAACATGGTTTGATCTATATGTGTTCACGAAGCCTTTCATTATAGAAAAATATGACTTCTGTGCGGTTTATAACCCACTTCTTACTCTTTCAGAAAAGCTGTGCATCACCAAGTTACTTCTGCAATATGAGAGAAGGCTCTCTAGTGCGTGTTTTTTTCCCCAACTGAGCCAAGGAGACGTGGGTGTTGTAGGAGTGTTTATGGACTTAGTTTGCTGATATAGTGTTTTTAAAGTGTTTATAAGGTGGTTAGTGATTTTGAAATAGCTGTAGCTCAGCCTTGCCAGGGTGGCTCCCTGACAAGGCTTAGAGGCTGCAGTTTTCAAGATGCAGTTTGCAACATTGTGAGTGCCAAGTTGGGCAAGATTTCCATAGATGTGTAGGGTGGTGATAATAGTCCAAAGTTAGGACTTCTCTTTCATATCAACTCCCCAAATGTGCTTATTAGCTCTTCTGTTTCTTTGGAAACATGCTTGTTACTAGCACCTTATTCTTTGCTTGCCCTCTCTTTACCTTTAAGATGCTTCCGGGGAAAGTTAGAAACAGGGTGGTCTTTAAATGCTAGTTCCATTCCTACTGCTTGTTGCAGAAGTAGATTACTCACCAGAGAAAAACATTAGCAGGTATGGTTGCCCTGTATCACTTCCAGCAGCAGTATTGAATAGCAGGAGATGTAAGAGAGACTGTAATGATGTTTCTCCCAGTATATTTGAGGCAACAGATCTTTTCCATCTCTCAATTTGAAAAATAAGCTCAAATTCCATAATTAGTTTTTTTAAAAAAAAATAGTGCATTGTAGGAGGTTTTAAAACGCCAATTTGCACCCCTGTTGAAGTTATCCCCAGCTTTCATTTCTGAAAAAAGCACTTTTTAACTTGCTAGGTTCCCATTTTGTCCTAAGCCATGGGACAAACGCATCCTGGCGATGCTCCCTTCAGCCCATTCCTAATCCATAACAGAGGTCATCCTTTGCTCTTCCTGAATCAGAGAGTGGTCCTTTCCCCTCCCTTAAGCCCATAGATGTCTGCATTGCTTTCAAGGGACTCAAAATCTGATTGACTGCTCAGGTGTGCAGTGAGGTTTGGGATCAGGCTTGGGATCAGGCAAGCACAACTGGCCACTTCAGGCATATTTCAGACACGCACCTTCCCCTTTAATCTCTTGGCATTTTCCTGCAAGGCTATTCTCTTCGGGAATGGAAAACCCATCTCTTTTAAACCAGCCTCTTTTACTGTACCTGTCCGACGGGCTCAGGAAGTGGCAGGATTTAACTCACCCCATAGGCCCAGCATTCCTTCAAAACTCCATGCCTGCACAAGCCTGTTGTTAAAACCATCCACCAAACACAGCAGTGTTGTGACTGGCAGATAGTTTCTTGCTGACTGATGATGTAAACACAGAGAGAAGGCAGTAATGCTGGAGTTTTTAAATGATGGCTTTGCTTAACCGATGCTGCACCCCTGAAATTAGGGTTCAGTCATCTGGCCTCAGGTTAAAATAGAGGCAGCACAGGAATTGGCAGTGGGTACCACAGATTTTAGGCCAGTACAGACAGTCCTTGACTTAACGACCACAATTGAGCCCAAAATTTCTGTTGCGAAGGAAACATTTGTTAAGTGAGTTTTGCCCCATTTTACGACCTTTCTTGCCACAGTTGTTAAGTGAATCCCTGAAGTTGTTAAGAAAGTAACACGGTTGTTCAGTGAATCTGGTTTCTCCATTGACTTTGCTTGTCACAAGGGCGCAGAAGCTGATCATATGACTCCAAGGCTCTGCAAGCGTCATAAGTATGAGTCAGTTGCCAAGCATATGAATTTTGATCACGTGACTACGGGGACACTGTAACAGTCGTAAATGTGAAAAGTCGTGAGTCGCTTTTTTCCCCAGTGGGTTCTAACTTCAAACGGTCACTAAATGAACAGTTGTAAGTCGAGGACTGCCTGTGGAGTTTTCTATCAGCCCAAGCCACAACTGAGCCAGTAGGAGAGTTCTGCTGACTCTCTTCCAGAGAGATTTTCAGGATATGGGGGGGGGGGGGGGACGAATTGAGCATCTGTGTCATGGGAAGATGACAGCTATGTTGCCCGAACATGTTCTATTTGCACTTACTTGAGAGTAAATCACACTGACTTTGCTGGCCTTACCCATTTAACAAATGCAATGTGGTTCTAAGTTAACAGCTAACTAAATTGTAGAACAGGGGTCTTCAAACTTGGCCCTTTTATGACTTGTGGACTTCAACTCCCAGAATTCCTCAGCCAGCATGCCTGGCTGAGAAATTCTGGGAGTTGAAGTTCACAAGTCATAAAAGGGCCAAGTTTGAAGACCCCTGCTGTGGAAAGTATTATATTCCCTATAATGCATTTTTAGAGCAAGCTATAAAATATCAGTCATTTTCACATGGAGTGCATTGTAACTTAGAAACAATTGCTTGTGATCGTATATGGCAGTTGATCCCAAGGATATTTTTTAATCCTTCTGGATGTAGCTTTATTGCTGTTCCAGTGTAAGCTTCAAAAGGGGTGAAATTTTCAGGAGAAAATGGTTAGAAAGAAGCAAAACTAGGAGTGAAGTGGAGGTGTGTCCTTGTTCTGTTTGTGCATCTTGTTTTGAATTGCCTTCCTTCCCTCTTTCTTAAAACATGGGCATTGTGTCACATGATGTACTACTATAAACATGTCACTCTGCAGAATTCAATAGGTGCAGAAATGCAAACTGGAAGTCTACAAAAAGTAAAAGATAGTAGGGTTAGCAGTAAGAAAAGTTCCAAAATCTTTTTATTATTACTGTTTTTATGCCTTTGGGTCCGTCTTAACACTGAGCATCTACATGGATTGGTTCATCTGTACAGGTGTTTTTGCAACATTTTGAAAGGAGTTTGCTGATACCTTTTTCTAGGGCTGAAAGAGAGTGACTGGTTCACAATGACCCAGCTGGTTTCAATATTTTTAAGGTTTCAGGATCTACAAACTTAATTTTATAAGGAAATGTCTGAGAAGAGATCTAGTGATGGGGGAAAGATGAAGGAATGAAGTCTGCCTTCTCAAGATGAAAGGTGCAGTTATAAGCAAAGGTTTGCTTGTCCAGACGTGTCTGGCTTTAGGGGGTGGTGCTCATTTCTGGTGTCTTGGCTGATGGAGCCAGTGTTGTCTGAACACATTTTCCGTGGTCATGTGGCTAGCATGGCTATACACTAAATGTGCATGGATCACTTCCCACTGAAACGGTGCCTATTTATCTACTTGCTTTTGCATGCTTTCAAATTGCTAGGTGGGCAGGAGCTAGGGCAAGGAACGGGGAGCTCACTCCATCATGTGGCACTCGGCTCTCGATCCTGGGCTGTCAGCTTTCCAGCTGGCAAGCTCAGCATCTTTAACGTGCAGTCATATCTAGTGGTAAATTTAGGTTTCTCACATTTCACTCAGGACTGGCCTTGAGTATTTTATTGAAGATTAGAAATAAGAATACATACAATTGACAGAGAAGGCCTGCTTGTTAGGAAAACACAGTGCATATTGCACTGGAATAATTCTTTTGACTATCCTGTGAAGAGGTTTTGCAACAGGAAACAGGCTATCATGTGTTCCTTGGGTAGTTCCTTGAATGATCTAGCTGGCTTCCATTTATAGAAGCAGTAAATCCTCACATATACAGTCATATCTTTGCGCTCCTTTAAAAGGATCAGATCTCTGCCTACACATAGCATTTTTAGCATTAAAAAAACTGCTCTTGAAGCAACTTTAAAAAATTTTTTTTAAGGTGACACACAATGATAAACAATGATAGCAGATTCCAATTTTGCCAAGACTTCAGGCATGCATGAAAACTACATACAGTAGATGCAGGGCTGCTTTCTTGCTGATATGTTGGCTTGGTCCTAACCTGAATCATGACATATTTTTCTACTAATAAATATTGCTTCTTCAAGAAATCATATTTTTAAAGTTCTCAGAATCTCTGTTTGGTACATGCCAGATGTACTTTTAGTCAGAATTATATTTATCAATTATCAGTGTCCTAAAACATTGCTGATGGTTTGGTTGTTTGCTATTTGACACAATGCAATTTAGTTATAAAGTGATAAAGAAGATCACATTTATCCTTGCTGACTCTGGCATCGTTTAATCTCAACCATGTGGGCATCTCCTTGGTGTTAGAAAATCCTTTATGGACAGATCATACCAAAACTGTAGCTTAATGGTGAAACATCTGCTTGGCTCAGAAGTTCAGAAGCCCCAGCGTCTTCTAGTAAAGGTGAAGAAGATTCCTGCCTCAAATTATGCAAAACTCTCATAAATCGGTGTACATAATATTGAACTTCATAGACAAAGATCTAACTCATCATACAGTAGATTCTTGTTTCTGTTTTACAAGGGATATGCAAAATGTTTCCATCTGAACTTTTTTGAGTGCAAAACTTTTTGAAGTTTTCCATTTTCAAGCATGAAATTCTTCCAGAAGATTCGAAATAACTCACATTCAAAACCAGGAAGCTTTGCACATTTCTGTATTCAAAATGCCTTTGCACTCTTCTATTTTACGGTTAAATTAAATCCCTCTTCTCACCTCATTTTTGTGCATATGCACTCAGATGTTTTTTTCCCTGGAGTAGACTGATCTATATTTCAGAAAAGCAGCTCAGTGATTTCCTGTCCATAGTTATCCAAAGGCGGAATATACTAATTCTCACACATTGTACTACCTATTTGTAAAAAAATACCCATAATTGGAGGTTGATGGCTGAGGTGGTAAGTCTTAATATCCTTTTCCTCCTTTACAAGGGGATTTGATTTGGTTATTTTTCTAGTAGGAAAAAAAAATCCTTCAGTACTGTAGTTGATAACAGCTGCTGCTGTAGTTCAGCATTCCTGTACTTTTTAAGCTTCATACATCTTTTCCTGAAGTACCATGAAACTGAAAAAATGTCCAGCTTCGGAATGCAGCCTTGTATGAAGCATATCGTTTGGTTTGAAGTTCTTTTCTGAGAAGCTGTGTGGAAGCAAAGCTTGAGGATGGTCTGAGGCTAATAGATTACGGTTGGAAATGCATATTATCCACCTTTCTGGAGGCATATCATGTCTTTTAATTCCTTGTCTTACTTACAAAGGAAAAAGCAATTCCTTGCGGTTGTGATGAAATTCTTGAACGTGTGTGGGCAAGGCTCAAATAGAATTCAGGCCGAGGTAAGCCTGCAGCCCCCGTTCTATGCATGTTTATGAAAAATAAACTCAACAGACAACCAGGAAAATGCTCCTCTCATATCGATGGTGAATAATAATGCAGTGGGGTTCTGTGAACGGGTAAATGATTCTAGCATAAGCTGCTGTAATTGAGGTGTCTGCTACTGCGAAAAAAGATACCGGAGAAGCTGCTATGAAAATATAAGAATGCCCTTTCGTGTTTCTGATAGAAACTTGTGCTAACATAGACCCCACTTTGGAAGATGCACACCCCAAATATTCTTATTGTGACGATTATGCACTTTTAAAAGCCGAAGTAGATCTCAGTGCTCTTAGCTGTTTTGTTGATTTCCTTCTTTATAGTTACAATTTAAGAAGCCGTGTTAACAAAGTATCTGCTAAATTAAGCAGCCCGTGACAAAGAATTGAAAAACTGCAGAACTGGGTGAAAACCTTCCAGACATTGTTATAACAAGCACTGAATCCAAGACATCTGGAAGTAAAATGCAAGCAAAAACTTGGGCAGTTAATTTATTTCTGAGTGATGAAATCAAGTCATGATAGAAACTGGCATGCTGTTGTAAACTTAATATTTCAATTGTATTCCCCAGAATGCTATTAATGAAATGATACCATGCATTCTATTAACACATTAAGTACTAGATCATAAGTCACTGCCTGAAAATTGATTCAGAATCTGAACATTTGACATATGTCATTACTTGATCACAAATCTATCCAAATAACCATGCATGTAATTATTCATTCTTCATGAAAACAAACTGATTGATGAATGTGGCTTTCTATTCTTTGTCCTTCATCTACTTCAACTTCTGGCTTTCAAGTCAATCATGTTCTGATCATCCTCCATAAATGTTAATATAAGATCTGAAACCAGATTTGCCCCCACATCATAGTTCATCTTAAAACTGAATTTATGGAATTCATAATTCTGTCAAAAGGCCTTCTGGGGATTGTGTGTGGTTTGTATAACAAAAGTAATAAATAAATTAAATTCTGAGACTTTACATTATGATAGTCATGGTGGTATAGATAAAGGACATAATTATTTGCCTTAAAGGACAAGAGTGGGAAATATGTGGAATGCTTTTTTTCATAATCTTTATTTTGAAAAAAAAATATTGCCATTAAGTAGCACAAACTTATTTTGTCAGTATTATTATTTGCAGAAGTAATTCACACATTATTATTGTACACAAAATAAAAATGATAAAATGGGAGAGAGATTTTCAGCTTTTTGTATACAGCATAGAAAATGGTGTATGTTTTGTATTTAAATGTATGTGGCCTCTTAAGAGTTGATACCAGAGTGATGGCAGATAATATTTTGCATTTTATTTTAACCTTTTACTGCTAATGTTGACATGGCACAAATTCTCCTTCTAGTTTTTCCATCATGTTGCAACAACCCAGATGACATTTGTTTCTTGATTGTATTTGTTTTCAAATTTTGAGCCATCTGCCTGCTTGACAACTCTAGGTGGCTTACAAATAAAAAGGACACAATTGTCTGTAAATTAAATGGAGTATGCCGTATTTTTCTGGGTGTCGCATCACATGTCCAAAATATTCTAATTTTCATTTTTTAATTGTTTTGATGATTTCCCTTGGCTTTCCCAGGCGGCTTATCACCTCATTTCTGATCTTGTCAACCCAGCTTATACGTAACAGCCACCTGTAAATCCACATTTCAAATATAATGATACGCACTATAAATATCTTGGGGGTGGGGTGGGGGCAATATTATTCCAGAGATCAGATGCTGCAATAAAGTAGGTACATTTCCTGGATCCTTCAAGATGACATTCTTTAATTGATAGTACCCAGAGTTCAACTGCCCTTCTTGTTCATATTGGATGGAGAGAGATCATGGAGAATAAGGCAGACTTCATTCCTTTGTAACATTTAGCTTGGATTTTTAAAACTGATTTGTTGAACAGTGGCCTCATTTGCTTATGAAAATAACCCAACCTACGGTAGGGACAGAAATTCCCAATAACTCAGTCCAACAAGATGGAAGAGCATTCTCTGGGAGAACTCTGAGACAGAACAGAAGAAAGAAATGGTCAGCATTGAGCAAAATAGAAATGGCATAAAGAAGGCCAAAGAAGGAAGAATCTGTGCAAGCTAAGATGGCTTGAAAACAATCGGTTGAAATATTTGGCCCAAGTGGGTTGACTGCCTAAAATGTTTTTTTTTATGGATGTCTGGTATTTTCTCTTCTGAAAAATCATTTCTGACTTCTCTGTAGATTCACATATCTTCATCACATGTCCTAAATTCCAAAGTCATCAGGTGACTTATTTTTTCTTATCGCTATATCACTTGTCTGGGTTTACAAAAAGAAAGCAGAACTGCTTGTTTCTTTCTTCCCATGGCTGCCATCAAAATGGAGCATCCTATCCAGAGAAAAGTAGGCACACAAGATGTTTTTTAATACCATATCTCCCTCTCTTTCCTCTTCCTCCCAAAAACCTTTGTAGACACATCTCTAGGATCAAGTCAGTGCATAGTTTTGAAAAATCATCCTTTAGGGTAGTGTTTCCCAACCTTGTCAACTTTAAGACATATGGACAAAATTCTGGGAGTTGAAGTCCACACATCTTAAATTCCACACCTCCAAATGGTTTAGAGAATTCAGCGTTCAACAGATTGAACATGCCTTTAAGCCAGTGATGGCGAACCTTTTAGAGACCGAATGCCCAAAACCCGCCCCTGCCTGCCCCACTTTGCCCCGTCCCACCTGCCCCGCTCCGCTCCTGCCCCCTGCCTGCCCGCAGGGCCAGTCAACGCTTTCACAGCCCACTGCAGATTGCCCAGGTGGCCCAGCAGCGCCATAGCGGTCATGCCCTCTGCCCGCGCCCCACAGCATCAACTGTGCACCATGGGGCACGAGGGCAGAGTCTTGTCCCCGCTGCCCGGCTGCCATGTCCTTGGGTACTATCTGGCACGCGTGCCATAGGTTCGCCACCACTGCCTTTAAGCAGTCTATGGAGATTCTCAGTCATCCAGGTCATGATTGTCTCAAAGGTGCTTTTTCAAAAGGCACACTTTCTTTATTTTTATTTGAAGACATTTCACTTCTAATCCAAGAAGCTTCATTGATTTGGGTAGGATGGTGGGGGATTATAGGAGTCTTCCATCTCTCCCACCATCCTGCCAGAACTAATGAAGTTTCTTGGATGAGAAGCAAAACATCTTCAAATAGAAACAAACAAAAAAATCAAAGTCCAGTTGCCTTTTTTAAGCAGTGTTTCCCAACCTTGCCAATTTTAAGATGTGTGAACCTTCAACTTCCAGAATTTTGGTAGTTGACGTCCACATGTCTTAAAGGTGACAATTTTCTAAACTATTTGATACAAAACTGCTGCTGCTGGAGCAGGTTGTTATTTTTTTCAACTACAGTATATGGTGTGTGGGGTGTGGAATTTTCAATTCTCAAAGTGCATGATTCATGCAGACAACACCCATCTTTTGTATTTTCAAAGATCAGCATATGCTGCACAAACACAGCAACACAAAAGTGTTACAAAGGGAAATTGAAATTCCTACCCAGATGAAATTAGAATCTGTTTGAGCCATATCTAACCTGCCATTCAGCGCTACCCTTTCCTTTTTGCAGTTATAGTTGCTGATGAGAAATTATGGAGCAAAACCGATTAATGCTTCTGTTGATCTTTTAAGAAGGATTTAATGAGATCGTCTCTAGTGTATGCAGTTATTACATTGACACTTTGGAATGGGGAAAAAAAATCCATTTATAATCCAGCCTCAGGTCATTTTCTCTTTAGTCTGCATAGCATGAATGCAGGATCATTTGTTGGATTCGTTTACAGTAGTGTGAATTCAGTGAGAGCTGTAGCTCCCTTCCCATAATGCCTTTTTTCTTTTCTGTAATCATCATTGTTATAAATATGCAGATGAAAGCAAGTTAATCCTGCTTTTATTTCTCTGTTTACTTTCCTGTAAGGTCCAGTTTTATGCAATGGTTAAGATACCAGGCTAGAAACCAAAAGACCCTGAGCTCTGGTATCACCTTAGGCACAAAACTAGCCCAGGTGACTTTGACCCAGTCACTCTTTCCAGTTGTCGGAAACAGCAGGCAAGGGCAAACCACTTCCAAAATCTTGCAAAAAAAAACCTACAGGGCTTATCCAGGCAGGTAGCAGAAATGAACACTAACTCAAAGACACCAAATATATATATCTATCTCCAGAGTCTAGCTAGGACAGCGGTTCTCAACCTATGGGTTGCGACCCCATTTGGGGTCGATCGACCATTTCACGGGGGTCGCCAAGCAAGGCTGTCCGCCATTTTTTTGTCAGCCATTTTTTTCCCCTTTTCTGGCGGGTGCCTTACCTCCCTTGGGCTGGGCCAGCTGGTGGTCGGCCTGCTCCGTCTCTGCCGCTTGCCAGCTACGCCTCGGCCGGCGCAGGGGGCGGAACCACGCATGCGCGGCGCTCCCGGGCAGGGAAAGTCCTCGACTTACGACCGGTTAGATAGTCCTCGACTTACGACCGGTTTAGTCCTCAACTTACAACCGGTTTAGTCCTCGACTTACGACCTGTTGGGGGTCGAGGCATTAAAAAGGTTGAGAACCACTGAGCTAGGAAGTGTCAAGATCTGTAATGATACTATCTCATTGCTGAGAGAGAGAGAGAGAGAGACTTCCAGCTTGATTCATATCTCATTTGTCAACGTGCTGTTATGTCAAAACCATGTATTCCATAACCAAAATGGAAATAATAGAATTTCACAAATTTTAGCTATTGGTGAATATGACTTCTCCTTGGTTTTAGCTGCAACGTGGTTAAAGCTACCAGTTTAAATCTACATATTGCATATCTAAGGACTGATTTAGGAGCTTGCAGCTCAGAAGGAAGGATAATCAAGGAGACAATATAACAAAGATGTTATAGGCATCATTGACCAGTAATCTCAAATTCAGGAAATGCTTTAAACGGGAGCATTTATTTGATTAATTTTGCACGCAGAATAATAAAAGGGCAATGACCGTGTATATAATACAGTGCTTCTTACTAGAATCTAGTATGTTACCCACAATATAGAAACAACACTGTGAATATAAGAATTTATTGTAAGTATAAAAAGATTGTACAATGACTTGGAATGCTCTGTTACATTGTGTCTTGAAACCAAGATGTTTGAAAGGCTGTTCTCCTTTATCAGTCTGCCAAGGCTTCAGGCCAGAGATAAGACTTCCTTGTAGGGCTAGAAATACATTTGGAATGTTAAGGGTATATGATGGGCAGGCTGACAAAATAACTGCAATTAGGTCGTATCTTTGCACAAATTGACTGTTTTGCTGGAAATAATTAATTAAAAATTCCATTTGTCAGAAGGTGAACCAGCATGTTCTCTAAGAACACAATGGGGTATTTGAAGAGCCCAAATAAGTTGCTATAGATAGATAGATAAATAAATAGAATTTGTTGCATACAGCTTGCTATTTTGTATCTGGTTTTAAAAAGTATTTCTTAAGAAGTCATATGGGACAGAGAACTTGGTGGACACCAAAGGAGTTTGTTGTCTAAGAAGATTGGAGTGACTTCATATTCCTTTTCTCCATCCCTGCTTTAAGGATTTTATGAAATGCCTTCCTGGTTACAGTCCTTAGACTTTGAAATGTCCTGCCTAATGAGTTCAAGCTTGTCTTTTTCTGTAATCTTTATTTTATGGGCATTTTTATTCAAATAGATTCTTGGAGGATAAAAAAGGCTATTGTATGCTATTTATTTTGTAAAATACAGGTAGTCCTTGACTTACAACAGTTCATTTAGGGACGGAAGTTACAACGGTACTGGAAAAAGTGACTTATGATCATTGTTCACACTTACGACCATTGCAGCATCCCCATGGTCAGATGCTTGGCAACTGACCCATATTTATGACAATTGCTGTGACCTGGGGTCACATTCCGCTTAACAACTGTGACAAGACAGGTTGTAAAATGGGGCAAAACTCACTTAACAGATGTTTCAATTAGCAACAGAAATTTTGGGCTCAATTGTGGTTGTAAGTCGAGGACTATCTGTAATGTATTCTTAATGTTTCCATTCTTTTTTTAGTCACATATCTTTTATTTTTTTCTTATTATTGCTTTTATTAGCCACTGTGAACCTTGGAGAAGATAACTTTATCTTCTCCATTGCGAAGCAAAGCTTTTACGTGATGATATGGACAAGCTACTCTTGTTCTAGGGGAGCGGCATTAAAATCTCTGGGGTTTTTTTTCTTGGGTTTTTTTTTCAGCTTTTCTGTTTTCTTCTTTAAAGGTCTCAGTGTTTGTTCAAGCGGCAATGCTACCTCCTGTGAAGAATGCTTGCTCGTTCATCCCAAGTGTGCTTGGTGCTTTAAAGAGGTATGTTCCTCTTTCTTTCTCCCTAGCAAAGCATATCGCATCCTGGACATTTCTAACCTCAGATCTTTCCTGACAAGTTTTCACCCTTAAAGAAAAATGCTATAGGGCAAGGGTCCCCAACCCCTGGTCCGTGGACCGGCACTGGGCCGCGTCATACCAGCAATTGGGCCACTCAAACAAGTGAAGCCCCTTCTGCTGGATGCAGGCAGCACACAAAACCACGCCCCCTCTGATCCGCGGAAATATCTTTATCCACAGAATCGGTCTCTGATGCCCAAAAGGTTTGGGGCCTCTGCTATAGAGTGGATACATCTTGTTCCTTAAGCTAAGACGCTTNGGCACTGGGCCGCGTCATACCAGCAATTGGGCCACTCAAACAAGTGAAGCCCCTTCTGCTGGATGCAGGCAGCACACAAAACCACGCCCCCTCTGATCCGCGGAAATATCTTTATCCACAGAATCGGTCTCTGATGCCCAAAAGGTTTGGGGCCTCTGCTATAGAGTGGATACATCTTGTTCCTTAAGCTAAGACGCTTGACTTTTTAAATGTTATTTTGGCTCTGGCTTGGAGAAGATTATTATGCAACTCAAAAACTACCATCCCATTATGGAAATTGGCTCTTAAGGACATCTTTAATTCAGTTGAACACTTGCCATAATAACTGCTAGAACATTCCTCATATGCTGTGACTTTAGATTTACAACAAGACATTTGAGACTAAGGGGCATGTACAGTTAGTTGATATCTCCAGGGCTTTTTTTTTTTTTAAATCAAAAGCGAGGGCCTAGGAGAAGATTGGCTTCCTCCAAACCTTGGCTTGGAGCCACCTTGTAAGAAGTTAATATTTACGACAAGTGTGCCACTGGTGTGGGGACATCTAAAAGGCAGAAAATATTGGTGAGGATTCAGCCATATTAAGAAGAATTTATGTTATTTTCTTGGCGCAGAAAATGCAAGTGTTTTTAATAGTCCTGCCAACACAAATGTTTATACAGGAGATTGTTGTGACTGCTCTTTTGGGGCAATCATCAGTAGTTTATGATGAAGCATAGTCAAATCAATTGTGAAGGCTTTTCAAACCTGATTAGAGGGTAAAGGACTATTGTATATGAAATAATTCCTGAAGCCTACAGTAATTTTTCAATTGAAATATCCTCCTTGAATGATGCCACTGCCAATAATAACAAGGCTTTTGAGCTAGGCTGGAAAAGCTGACTATCTTATAGTAGTTGTAAACAGTTATAGGAGACATTCTAAATGTCTTCGCCTCATTTTAAGGCAAGTACTTATTGTGGAGGGGAAAAATTAAGATACTGTATCCCACAAAATTATATACTTTTATTCATAAAAATGTCTCATGAAGTTTGGATTTCTGTGGAATAAGATTTGGGTTTTAAAATTCGAATCTAGCATCCAGGTTCCTAGGATACGATTCCCCAAGTTACTGGATGCAAATACCTCACCCACGGGCAGAATTCCGCATCAATTAATCTTCCTTTCATTTGTAGGAGAGAAAAACTTTCTGTTTAATGGGTTTTCATTTCCTCTGTTATCCAAAATGTTTCATTTGAAATGGTGGCATCAGAATATATGACTTCATGAATTTGTAAGAGACTCATAGTCTAATCTCTTTTTGGCATTCTTAACATTTTCAGAATAAGCTTCAAAAGCTAGGTGTTTAATAATACTGCACATGCAGAAATTCTATTGCTCTTTAATCTGCAATTCAGAAGGAACACTTTTGGGGGAGAAAGGAAAAAGAGAGGAAATTTTAGGTATTCCTATTCAAGAACAGTTGCTAATATAATTATATTATATAATTTTACCAATTTGCCAGTTACCAATATAATTATACCAACATAATTTTGATCTAATGATATGACTTTTTTTTTAAAAAAAACCAGTTCTAACAATGGCTAATGAGCTTATGAAGCTTAGGCACTAACAGGTTATACCAGTATTTCATGAAATAATTAGATGGTATTTTGATGAAAAACATGCTTCATCTGAGATCTTTGATTCTGGAGGCCTTTTTTTGTTTTTTTAGAGATGAAAGCTTCTCTTATATTTCTGTTTTCAGAAAAAAACCCCAGATGTGGTGTACAGCAATGACATGCTTTGGGGATATGTATCCCTTGAGGGCAAGGTGTGAAAAAAGGAATGCCATTCCAAGAAAAGTAGTTAAAGTGAATAAGTAATTTTAGAGCTGATTATTTATATTATACCATGAAGAGTCTACATCAGAAAATTCAAGAGTGGAGATTGCAGCAGTGCTTATTTTGATTTTTTTTTAATGCTGGAATAGATGGAAGGGAGTGCTTAGTATCTGACAGTGCCCTGTCTCTCTTTGTAATTTATAGATTGATGGAAAAATCAATAGACAATGTACATTTCTACCTCATATTATGGATTAGCTAAATTTGGGAGAGCTATTTTATTTTCCTGGTTCCTCAGATTGCAAACTATTCTGCCTCTTCTGATATGAATAAAGTTAAAAATGCTTTGTTATTGAACCTCTTAGAGTAAAGTTCAAAATCCAAAGGAGACTTGCAATGACCTTCACAACTCTTATCTTGTGTCTTTGGATGGCTCTCTTAACCACCCATTCCTAAGCCAGCAAAATAGAGATATGTTGAAATTACAATGAGAATTTTCAGGCAGCCTGATTTACATATTCTTAATTAAAACATACAATAGTTTGCACTTTTCTAAAGCTGAGCTGGGTTGTAGAGAAGACATTGCTCCACAAATGACTCAGTTACTATCTGTCTGAATTTTTAGACCACCAAACTTCAAATTATTCCCTGCAGTGCATTATATAGAAGACATAAAACAATAACCAAAGACAATAAAATCAAAATAATATAGCTAAATAAAATGAAATTAGCATAAAAAGCAATAAGGAGCCAGAATGAAGCAAGAGTGACCATCAGCCACAAATTCCACCTGCTGTCTAAGAACCGTGAATAGGAGAACCCCAACCCTTGCTCTTTCAAGGGGAATGGCACTTCAACCATAGGTATCACCAGAGCAGAAAGAGATCCATGCTGTAGAAACAAGCATTTCATCTTTCTGAGGTTCTTCTTAGGTTGGTTCATCCTCTCCATACATCAACAAAATACCAAACCAAAAGAGTTCTACAACATCATTGTCAGAACTCTGGGTGGAATGCACAACTCAGCATTTTAGAATATTAGTGGCACATCACCTTAACTAATGGATGACTTCTTCCAATGCTTTTACATAGAAATGAATCCTATAGGCCTCTACAAGTAAGAACACAGTAAACCATCCCCTTCTCCCCATCAGTTGGTCCTGCATATTAAAGGAATGAGCTACTGAAGCACAGTACCTCTGATTTTGATGAAGGAGAGTGTTCCCTAGTATGATTGCTGTCATCTGCAGGCTTGAACTATGTATCTTTTAGCTCCTTCAAGTTGCTGTGATGAATGTGAGGAACTGAGACTAGAAAATAGTCAATGCTTCACTGGGGGAGAACATTTTCTCTGGCTCTGAAGAACTCAGTGGAATGGTAAAGAACATTATCTTGAGGAAGATTTATTTATTTATATTTAGAGCCTCAGTTGCACAGTGGTTAAGTGCAGTATTACAGGCAAACTCTGCCTATAGTCTGGAGTTTGATCCTGATGGGGCTCAGCTTTCCATTCTTCCAAGGTCGGTAAAATGAGGACCCAGATTATTGGGGGCAATATGCAAATAATGCTTCTACATTCTAAACCACCCAGAAAGTGCCAGGTGGAAAGCACCATGGGATGGTATATTAGTCTAAATGCTATTGCTATATAGGTATATAATACATTTATGTAGCTGCCCATCTCACAACATATGATTCTGGCCAATGCACAACAAAAATACATCATTAAAATTAAAAATTAAAAAAAAAGCATTCTAGATACTGGGTGAAAATTGTCCAGTTTTATGGGCTCCAGTGATGGTTTCTTAATAAGGGGGCAAACTAACGCTTCCTTAAGGAATGGAGGAATTCGCTACCAGGACCAGGACCCACCTATATGACATCCCCTGGGCAGCTTTAGTTAACCAAGAGCGGATGGCTCTGAAGAGCAGGTGTCCAAGCTCATAGTCTTAAGCATTAGCACAACTAACAAATTAGTTACTGGAACATTTAGTGAATTCCACATTTTGTGACTTCTGAAAAAAATAAATGAACAAACATACGTTTAGCCTTCCTGTAGAGTTGATTTCTTCATCTGATCTGCTTAGTGGGGCTGACAATTACATAGGCAGGAATGAATCTTATTTATGGATGCATGATATTATTACAAGTACCATATCTGATTCTGCTTATGAGAAGTCATGATTGGCAATATCTGACTTTCTCAAGAACAATTTGCACTAGGAAACTATAACAATAATGTCCATCAGCCCCTGGTGTGCAACTTGGTGGTTGTCTTGGACTCACAGGCCCTGCTCAAAAATCAGGTATCAGCTATGGCCAAGAAAGCATTTTCATGGATCATTTCTATATAATGCCACTACTCAGCAACCAATGCAGTTGCCAGTGGACTCTCAGGGACAATACAAAGTGTTACATACCACCTTATAAAACCGTTCATGGCACTGAGCATGGTTATTTGGGGTCTTGCTTATCTTCTGTAATTTCTGCCCATCTGGTAAGATGAGGCATACTGGATGGGTTCCAGGCCCTTTCAGTCAGTGTCATCTTTTGAGTCCTAGCAAGTATATCTTCTCTGTTGTGGGAGTTGACCTCTGGAACAGCATCTGTCCAGAGAACTGTATGGCTCCCACTGTAATGT